>NC_060119.1:918894006-919197036 GCF_021461395.2 Schistocerca americana | reverse complement strand
ATTATACAGTATGGCGGCTAACAATGACTGCTACATTGCACACACTTCCTACACGTCCTCTCTTTACCTGTCTCGCAACAAAGTCCCGTCACATTCCGATTTTCTTAATTTTCTTCGCTCGCCATGGAACAACGCAAAGTGAAAGAAGAACCACCTCGCGATATATATTAACTCATCAGCCGATCGATCCACGACTTCCCCCTGCTAGCACGGGCCAAGGGATATTACAAGGTGTATAAATTAACTTTCAGTGTCCCTCAGAGAAGTGTGCAGTTCATGTCGTCTACTAATGACGTAGAGGGCACCATCGGAAGTAACCTCATACCTTTACAGACTATGCAGTTATCTATAATGACGCATTATCTACAAAAAAACAGCGCAATACTGTGAGGTATTGAAAAGAGTCTAAAGTTATGAAATGAGCATTAACTTGCTGTGAACGTTCAGACATGTACCATTACGAACACCAGAACATTCAGAAACGTAATACGCTACAACATTAATCTCAATAAGTCATAGTCGTGTTCAGTCAACATAAACTCCACAAATACCTGTTCCCAACAATTTGTGGGGATATGTACTGGAATGATCACTTAGGCTCAGTCGTAGACGGCATACTTTGGTTATCTAGTAGCTTACTGGGAACATGTAGTCAGACTAAAAAGCAAACTGCTTAAAAAACAGTCTTGTGACACATCACAGAATACTGTTCAAGTATGCCAGATACGACTTCCAGGGCATTCTGGACGTGTGCGATGGCGGTTGTACGTACGGCCATAGAGCCTCAAGGAAACGCTGATAAACGTTAACTGACTGACGCTTGCAAATAGATGCCAACAAAACTGCGAAAGCCTACTCACAAAGTTCGGAGAGTCAGCATTAACGAGCACCATACCAAAGTGATACTGCACCAGACGTGATCGCATCCGTTGGGGCCGCAAAGATACGGTTACAGTAATTACGCAGTACGCACAAAGGCATTTAACCGGTCAGTCTTCCTGCACCCATAAATGAACAGAACGAGAAGAAAACTTAATATGTCTTACAATGGAAGTACGCTCTGCCATGCGCTTCACACTACTTTGCATATTATGTATCCACTTGTTATTAACACGAATGATAAAAACTATGATCATATTTCTGTGGGGTTGCAGATATGCTATGTACTGTAACGATTCAGCCAAGATAACTTGCCCACAGATGTATGTTGTCGCCATCAACAATACCGTACGTCCTCACTGTATTGGCCATACCACACGCACAATTCATGAAAGTTGCGTGGTACATAATCGCCATATTCGTCTTTCATAGCCCTGTAAGTTCAAAAATGGTTCAAATGGCTCTGAGCACTATGGGACTCAACATCTTAGGTCATAAGTCCCCTAGAACTTAGAACTACTTAAACCGAACTAACCTAAGGACATCACACACACCCATGCCCGTGGCAGGATTCGAACCTGCGACCGTAGCAGTCCCGCGGTTCCGGACTGCAGCGCCAGAACCGCACGGCCACCGCGGCCGGCGCCCAGTAAGTGAACCATAGCCGAGGACACAGGACATTCTGACACGAAAATTTTGGCCATGACAGGTTCCTCCCGGAATTTAATTACTAAGGAATCTGTAGAAACGTATTTGGAGAAAGATCTTATTAATCGTGATGGCGGCTTTCAGCTTCATAATACATTGGACCTGATGATTTCTTTAATATCTTCAGAAAGGCAAAACGACGGTTAATATTATAATTTTGAACAGTGAATTTTATTTTCACGGGCTCGCAACCCAGTAGAGGGCGTACATGCGCCTGCGCTCCTCACGTGGAACAATGTTCGACAAAGTGAGGTAAACTCGACAGAGGGCGGTCATGTAACGGAAAATATGCGCGTGCACCACAGCGCCAAGTTTCGATATAAAATCAGTCACGAGCATCAATCATTTCCAGTGTAAGAATATAAAATTATATTTCTGTATATGAATAACCATTGTCAGAGTTCTCTGCAGCTGTGTTCGCTTTGTAATGTTGACTTTGTGGATAACAGGCGACGACGAAGACGATATCCGTTTAATAATTACTTTGAGGTTAAAAGTTAGACGATGGTGTCAGTATTACGACTTTCACCTGTTTTTGCAGTTAAAGAGATCTGTAATAACAGCTGCTTTTCAGGTCAATTTTATTACCCATTCGGCACGGAATGTTGCAACACTGGCTTGAATGTGCAGTGTTCTGAAAAAGGTGGAAGCATTGTTGACCTTTGAAAGAACTAAAGACGGCAACATTGTAATTTCTTGATTTTCCACGCAATTACAAGTACGCTCCACTTCCCTCGTACCAGTATCCACCTTACGTCTGAATCACTCCTGTTTCATAGACATTTTCTGAGTTAAACCTGTGTAGTTACCGATAAAGCTGCCACAAATTTTCTGATAATTTAGATGCATTTACGGATAAATATTCTCATCCGTGGACAGTAATGGGCACTATCAAATATACATTCAAAGAGTTGGCAAATCCAGAGCTACTAAAGAAATATTTGCATGGGAAGACCCAGAGTGTTAACGTTTTCTTCAATAACGTTGTATGGTGCTGTGTGCCTAATAATGTGTCACTGGTCACATGCCCTGAAGTAAGCAATGTCTGATGGTTGGAAGATTTGGGGGACCAAACACTAGTGGCATTGGTGCCGTCGTATTAGGCAGGGAAGGATGGCGATGGAAGTTGGCCATGCCCTTTCAAAAGCATAACATTTACTTGTGGGTTGCGTAAAAGACTGAAGGTTGTGAAGAAGTTAGGAAAAGGGAGATGGGACATATCAAATTGATATGCAAATTAATTAAATTTATCAGCTAATTAGCGTCATCCCAACCGCGCCTACCCCCAACCCCTACTCACTCCCGGATGTCGTCATCTGTCTTTCTCAGCCAGCACATGGGATCCCCGCCTCCTCCTCCTCCCCTCCCCCTCCTCCTTCCTCAATTTCTTGTATTAACGTTATTTCATTGTGATTTTTAATTTAATTTAAATTATTATATAGGTACAATTTTTTTCCAGGTTTATTGTTTGAAATGGGATATCATATGCTAAGGGTATGCATATAATCATGGAGCAGGTTGACTTGAGTGCAGGGATCCTTGAGCAGTAAGTCCCTGCAACTTTTGTACAAACATTTACACTCCTGGAAATGGAAAAAAGAACACATTGACACCGGTGTGTCAGACCCACCATACTTGCTCCGGACACTGCGAGAGGGCTGTACAAGCAATGATCACACGCACGGCACAGCGGACACACCAGGAACCGCGGTGTTGGCCGTCGAATGGCGCTAGCTGCGCAGCATTTGTGCACCGCCGCCGTCAGTATCAGCCAGTTTGCCGTGGCATACGGAGCTCCATCGCAGTCTTTAACACTGGTAGCATGCCGCGACAGCGTGGACGTGAACCGTATGTGCAGTTGACGGACTTCGAGCGAGGGCGTATAGTGGGCATGCGGGAGGCCGGGTGGACGTACCGCCGAATTGCTCAACACGTGGGGCGTGAGGTCTCCACAGTACATCGATGTTGTCGCCAGTGGTCGGCGGAAGGTGCACGTGCCCGTCGACCTGGGACCGGACCGCAGCGACGCACGGATGCACGCCAAGACCGTAGGATCCTACGCAGTGCCGTAGGGGACCGCATCGCCACTGCCCAACAAATTAGGGACACTGTTGCTCCTGGGGTATCGGCGAGGACCATTCTCAACCGTCTCCATGAAGCTGGGCTACGGTCCCGCACACCGTTAGGCCGTCTTCCGCTCACGCCCCAACATCGTGCAGCCCGCCTCCAGTGGTGTCGCGACAGGCGTGAATGGAGGGACGAATGGAGACGTGTCGTCTTCAGCGATGAGAGTCGCTTCTGCCTTGGTGCCAATGATGATCGTATGCGTGTTTGGCGCCGTGCAGGTGAGCGCCACAATCAGGACTGCATACGACCGAGGCACACAAGGCCAACACCCGGCATCATGGTGTGGGGAGCGATCTCCTACACTGGCCGTACACCACTGGTGATCGTCGAGGGGACACTGAATAGTGCACGGTACATCCAAACCGTCATCGAACCCATCGTTCTACCATTCCTAGACCGGCAAGGGAACTTGCTGTTCCAACAGGACAATGCACGTCCGCATGTATCCCGTGCCACTCAACGTGCTCTAGAAGGTGTAAGTCAACTACCCTGGCCAGCAAGATCTCCGGATCTGTCCCCCATTGAGCATGTTTGGGACTGGATGAAGCGTCGTCTCACGCGGTCTGCACGTCCAGCACGAACGCTGGTCCAACTGAGGCGCCAGGTGGAAATGGCATGGCAAGCCGTTCCACAGGACTACATCCAGCATATCTATTTTGGGAAACACACAGGGTTAAATTTCTCTTTGCATACACTGGTACCAGAATAAGCATCCCACTGGACGTTAATAAATTCAAAACAAACCGTGCAACAGCGTAACGGGATTGCGGCCTCCAGCAATTAATAAGTTAAACAAACCTTAAGAAGGCACGCCGAGCTTTGGCCCGTAAATATTTACAAATTTAAACAGCTGGCAAAATGTGTAAGAACTTAACATGCTCAGATGCCTCTCTTGACAGCCAAGAGCGTCTCTCTCTCTCTCCATATATGGTCGTCTGCTATGTTTTACACCTATCATTCGTTAGCTTCTGTTTCTTTAGAAGCTTCTGTACAGTGACTTGTGCTGTGGAAGGTCCCTCCCATCATGAACTGTTCTACTGGATACGTACCTAACAGCGCATGGTCAACTATTATTTTAAACTGGAGCCCTAGTTCCTCTACTTGCTCATGTCCCTTTCCATTTCCAGCGTCGATTGAAGTGCAGGAAGTTCGAATGTTGCTAACCCTTAGTGCGAACTCAAATCTCTCTTGTTTTGCTTTCATGGCTTTTTTCGCGAGATACGAGCATAGGACCAGTTCATTCTACATGATACTTCTCTGTAGCATTTCGCTACATGTGGCAGAAAATCTCGTAACCGCATAGTGTCCTTCTCTTCTCACCTACAGAGCGAAAATTATTTAAACCGACAAAGCCTGGGAGTTTGCACGGGAAATCAAAACAAATGTTATATTTTCCTGCAAGAATTTCTTAAAGCAGTAGAGGTTGTTTTCTTCGGATGAAAATTTAGTAAGCCAACCAAACCTTGGAGTTTGTATGGAGCACTGAAAATGCTTTTTCTAATGTTTCTTTTTGAGTGCACAATTTTACGAGGACATCAAATCTTATTTACAGAGGACAAAAAGTACTACAAACAATTTTTAATTTTATATTACCAAGATACAACAATATTACTCGTAACGCAACACAGTTACTTCATTTACAGTAGAGATTAAAAAAGCCTTCATTTACTTGTAAACAAAGGTTACACCAGCGGGTCATGTTCTAATACGGTCAAAGACTGCGAGAGTGTCTTCAATTTCTCCTGCTGCTGCTACTATTCGGGCAAAAAGATCCCCACCTGATTCAGTTGGCGTTTTGTAGAAAAAAAAATTGCACGTCTCTCCGTACACAAGGAAGTCCAAAGGAAACTGCCGGTTCAAGAACCGACCCACAGGACGACTGAAACGTGCCGCTGCCCTGTTGTGCTAGAATCACATGTCATGTAGCGAGTGGCACATCATTCAGCAGTTCTAGCAATGCTCTGGCGAGGATATTGTAACAATGCCTGCCAGTTAATGGCCCAGGTAGCATATATAGCTAACTTAAACAGTCAGCGACAACACTTACCCACGGATTAACGTAGAATCACACTCAATGAGCGCGAGTAAAAGGGGTGCTATGTGGGTTAAACTCACTCCAAACACGCTAATTGAGGGTGTTGAAGAATCTGGACGTTGCTTCATCTGTAAACAGCAAAGCGGATGGAAATGCAGGATGTGTTTGACACTGTTCTAAGTGCAGTACCGAAAGTTGTGCTCTGATTGGATAATCATCTGACTTCCAGGTTGTGATATAAGTAAAATGGATGTCGCGATTGCTCATGAAGAATGTTTCTTTTCATTCGTCTGATTCGTCCCCATGTTAAGCGCGACTACACGAATCCTGATGGAAGGACCTTGCTCCAAATGCTGTAGGACAGCTTCTTTCGAACTGCCGAGTTCGTACTGTGCGACTTCATCCCCGTCCAGGTAATCTGCTAAATAACCCGGTCTCACGCAGACTTCGATATACAGAGGTAAACGTCGGATGATGTGGTTTACAGCAATTGGGATATTGTTGTTGATAAACTTGCTGTGCTGCTCGTCCGTTGAGGTTCGTTACGTAGTTAGCAACGAACATATCATCGTCCTCACTCTAGGTGTATCGCTCCATTAATAAACAAGTAATGTGCTGGGCCAACACGTGCAGCTAAATATTAATTGTAACAGATATTGCAACTGAAGAGCGAAGTGTGCCCTCTGCCGGTACAGCAGGGACCACAACAACTAATCAGTCCTTACAATTGAAGAGCGAATACGCCCTCTACCAGATTACGTAACGCCCATAGGAAATTAAGACATTAAAGAAAAATATTTGTTTTGGTATCGCGTGCAACATTCCACAGTTAAAATCATTTTAATTCTGTATTTCATGCCTCTCGAATCCTCGAATGCAAATACCGAAGTCCTGCTCTCCCACCAGCGCCACTGCGTCAGGAATAAGCAACGGTGAATTTATTCGTTGGAAACTAAGCCACAGGGAGCAGATTAGACACTGCAACTCGGCGCCGCGGTGTGACGCGGCGGTGTGCTGGGGATGACCGCGGCAGGCGGGCCGTCGCGATGAATCAGGCTGCTCTCAGAGCGTGCTCCGTGGCCTTGAAAGCGGGGCCGCCAAGTCGGCCACCTGCGACCAAAGCAGTGCGGCCTCTGGCGGATCTCCACCAGCACTCCCTGCTAGCCCGTGGGCTTGCTGGACGACCGCCAGGCTTCACAACACACCTGCTGTGTCATCCCTCTGCCTGTCCACAGGCTGTGATAGTCAACAGTTGAAGCGGTACTGTGAGTACGCTTCATGAGTAATCCAGCTAATGGACTTGTAGAAGGCAACTAAGTTTTTTTATTACGATTACTTTTCAATGCGTCACACTTCCTCGTCCTCTCTGTACCTTTCCAGCATGTATCAGGGCATTCTGTGTGAATGTGTTGGTCTTAGAAAGGTGAAGGGCTGTTTAAAAGCATTGTCAGCAGATGCGGTAGGCTTCTCAAAACAGAAACTAAGGAAGTTTAGCACAGAGATTGTTTGAGGCACTTCGGAAAGGTCGATCCTGAAGAGTGCAGAGGTCGGAGGTTGGCCTTCAGCCAACAGGAACGTGCCAGTTCGAACAACCGCAGGGGTGGTCAGTCGGTAGGGTGGCGGAGAAAAGACTGGTAGCCGGGACGTGCTGAGAAGAGGACGCAGTGTGCAGGCTTCCATCTGGAAGGTCGTAAGATGTGAAATGCAGTATATCATAGCAATACAGTTCGCGAACTAACTTCACCTCTTTGGCTCGTCTCACGAGCGTACTTAAAATTATGTGCTCAAGCATCTCTGTAGGTAACTTCCCAACTGTATGCGTTCGCGCATTTCCATTAATTTATGTAGTAGCGGCATTTCGCGTAGTGCTTCGAGGTGTGCTTCAGCGTGGCGACGCATGGAAGGGTTGTGCCCTTGCGTGTGATAGTGAATTCCCTTCAGCCTCGCTATAGTGTGACCATTGATCGGCTGAAAATACGAGACTAATTAGCTATTTCAATACTTGTCAGCACCGATAATAGTATGGACCAATGATTCCAGATTATGTTCAATTACAACATCTAAATTTGTAACAAAATTTCAGTCACCTAAAAAAAAAAAAAAAAAAAAAACCAACCAGAGGTGGAATTTTCAGACTTTTCGCAAAGCTCAAATCCATAACTGTAAGAGTAAGAACCGGTATTACGTTAGTGAATAATGAAAAATAAACTAGCATTCACTTCTTTTTTGATACCCATTAGGAATATGGGCGTAGGCCTGATAAAATGCTAGCGGTTACCGCTCCCTTTACTGAGTGCGTTGGTTTTGTGTGTGTCTTGTTATCCGTTGCGTGCACTAGTGTTTTATCAATAATTAAAAATCAGGGACCCCCACGAAATATTATCATGCACATTCAGCCACAGCATCCGGTAGGGGAGATGAGAATACTGTGTCAAATTAGTGTATGAGTACCAAACAACCAAGTACGCAAGCAGCACAGGCCAGCAACGTTACCAAGAAACACGGTTACCGCGCACGGTGCGTAAGCCTACAGCACAGTTTCCGTAGACTAACTTTCCTACGTACAGCAAAAGTCAAGTGCGGGTGATTAAAATGTGTAACCATGACAGAGACGTCGTGTGGATGAGGGAATTTGTTTATCATTTTCGTTGTTTTTATCTTCAGTCGGAGCACTGGTTTGATGTGAATCTCCACACTAGTCAATCCTGTGTAAGCATTTTCATCTCTGCATAGCTATTGTAAATCAGCATTCACCTGCATCTGCTTGCTGTAGTCAACCCTTGGTATGCCACTACAATAGTCTTCACGAGATATTAAATGAGTAACAGTACCTTTATTAGTGGGCAGAACCACCGTCTGGATATCCCGCGGAATTTACATAGTGCATCCCTCTCTGCCACTGATATGTTGCTCCTTTGAGGGCGAGCCTTCACAACAGCCCGGCAAGTTTCACGTTTTATTTCTTATGCTGAATGAGTGGAGAATGGTCCAAAAGTTTTTTTGGCGGCATTAATAAATGCAGGTATTGCACCCACGCCAAACGTTTTGCTATCTTGATAACATTCACAGTTTACTGAACGGCAGCACGTATTCGGAAGATCAGTCTCGATGCCAATAACTGGGCGGTAAGGGAGACTGGTTCGCTTTTGAACGCCTCCTCCTTTCATCAGAAGTTGGAAGAGGACTGAAACCAAGTTGTGCGCTTCCTGCGACACTTTATGGACTTCCAAAGGTCCACACCAAAGATATTTCTATGCAACCAGGAATGATTAAAATTGACTCTCCAAATTACGACAGAGCCAAACCCCATTGTTGGACGTCTTGTGGGAAAATGTACTCATCACATACACAATTCTGCAGAAATCATTGACAAACTGAGTACAGAAACTGAGCACTCCGACTTATAAGTCAGCTTCTATGTGGTGTCCTCTTTCACAAAGATTCTCCTTTCATAATCCCTATCTGTTATTGGCAAAAGTTTTAATAAAGAGGTTTGAACTTTGTTCAGACATATTTATTTTTAATAAGATTTTTTTTAGTAGACTTACGGTGTCGCCATGGGTAGATCCTTGTAGCCGTTGGTGGTGTTTATGGAGAAATTCAGGCAATAGACACTGGAATCTGCTAGTCTGAAGTATTTTGGAGATATGTTGACGACATGTTTGTAATGTGGAAATTCTTGGATGTTTTGGTATGGCGCAAATATTATGGCACTTTAGGATGTGTAGTATATCGCAAGTCGAAGCACACGGATTTACATTTACTTGCAAATAGCCGCAACCATCCTTCCCCGAAGAGGAATGTTCCCAGAACTTTGGTTTGGTTCACAGCCCACACATCACTGCTGACAGGAGCAGTCTGCAGCATGACCCTCTACACTTATAGAGAGTTTTTTAAGCCAACATGTATTTTCCACAGCAGATGCGTAAGGGGCTACCAGAGATGGGAGTAAGGAATGCAAAGAAGTCATAGAGAAAGACATAAATCTATGCCTTTCCTGCCATATGTGGGAACCTACGTCCGCAGCTCGTGGTCGTGCGGTAGCGTTCTCGCTTCCCGCGCCCGGGTTCCCGGGTTCGATTCCCGGTGGGTTCAGGGATTTTCTCTGCCTCGTGATGACTGGATGCTGTGCTTAGGTTAGTTGGGTTTAAGTAGTTCTAAATTCTAGGGGACTGATGACCATAGATGTTAAGTCCCACAGTGCTCAGAGCCACTTTGGGAACCTACTGTCAAAAATAGCAACGGTCCTGAGCAGGCGCAAAGTAAAAGTGATTTTTCGCCCTGCACTCTTGCGTTGCGTTAATGACCTTTCGATGTTCCTGAAGAAAATGGTTCAAATGGCTCTGAGCGCTATGGGACTTAAGATCTGAGGTCATCAGTCACCTAGAACTTAGAACTACTTAAACCCAACTAACCTAAGGACATCAGACACATCCATGCCCGAAGCAAGATTCGAATCTGCGATCGTAGCAGTCGCGTGGTTCCAGACTGAAGCGCCTAGAACCGCTCTGCCACAGCGGCCGGCGCCCCTGAAGACTGAGGCCTTTAGTAAATTGGACAGACCACTCGCAGAATCCATGAAAGATGCAGAGAACACCTTAGGTACACTCGGCTCTTACAGTCCAATAAATCGGCTGTGACAGAGGACTGCACTGACACTGGTCACTCCATGCAGTATGAAAATGTCGAAATTTTGGCGTCTACTTCATCTTTTCGAGGCTCGTTGCTGAAATAAACAGTAGAAATTCGTTTGGCGAAGAGCTTTTTTTAACAAAGATAACGGGTTCAGCTTGGACAAGTTGTGGAATCCGGCTGTTTCTTAAATAAAGTTGCAAAGACGTCGCCACTGTGAAATTCATAATCGTACATCGACTTCTCGACGTGGACCGATCGCGTGGCCACTAACTCAGATCATGCATATATGCATATACGTACTTCTTTGTTGCCGATCAAGGTCTCTGGCGCTTGTGTATCCGTGGCCGCACTCGCATTGGCGCGGTCCGCATGTTTAAAAAGACGGAGCGAGTACTGTAGCGCCAGCTTTCGGCTCAATCTGAAGAAGCCCGAACGGTATACAGCGGAAATTTTTGGAGAAGAGGTGGAAATTATGCGCTTGCACGCTAGAAATTTAAGGAACTACCTTTATTTTGGTTATTGTTTTTTCTTTCAATTGTTTAACAGTAAAGTTAATCCTCTAGCGTTATAAGGCTAATTCTTTGTCATCGCTCTCCTTGACGCTAAACGCACATACGTTCTCGTCTATACAGACGGTGACAAATTTTATTAGCAGTTGAAACTTCTTTGTTTAAATGTGTGTGTCTATACTTAGATTGCTGAATGACTGAGAAGATGAAAGTTCTACGTTATTTGATTCTGAAACAGCTGAGTAAAATTGAATGTACAGAGCCTACTTTCTCATTACTTTTTCTTATCATGTCAACGCTGACCCACAATATTCTGGCGCAACGCAATCTGACTGCTAAAAAATATTACAACCAGACTTCAAATAATTATTTCAAAAGAATGGCCCTGACTAAAAAGAAATCTTAACAGTAACCTATACATTTCATTGAGCGCTTACCTCACAAAAATCCTCATTAAGCGAATTACTGCAATACAGCGATCATCAATACTGCCAGCTAAATAAAAGTTTCTAACTACTAAAGCCACTAACCTCTAATAGGCATGTGGTCAGCAGAGGAAAGATTTTGTTGCAAACCAAATAATGAATTTTTTTACCCTAATAATGTGACATCCAGTTCAAACACGAATGTAAATCGTCATTAACATTCAGTACAAAGACATATAATCAGGAGTAATTTTCAATCTCCAAGTCGGATGGTTCCAGATCGTTAGCCTACGCTAACACTTCAGACATCTACCCTCCATCAATGCTAACTTCTCACATTTAACATCCATCACTGCTGGCTGTTCACCTCCAACTGCCCAACATCACTGCTGGCGACTAACTTCAGCTGCTCAACACTACTGCCGATTAACTTCCAACAACGAGTTCAACCAGCCACAGAGTCTCTTACAAAGAAAGCGCAGTCAGAGATCTAATGCAAAGCGCTACACAGCGCTGCCAACACAGAAGCAGCCCACTTACACAGTTTATCATTACAATCTGCTACAGACAGAATTCTCCAACCAAGAAGACCTCCGTTTGCTCATCGCGAATTCCTTAAAGGTACTCAAAGTACTTTGTTTCACGAAGCAGACCCCTTTCGGGTCTGTTTTACCGTAGTAGTATCCCATGCTAAAGTCTTTGCTGCCACCTACCATGTACGCATGCAGGGAGTTTCCTGCGATCACAAACCTTACGACCTGCGTGGTACGTGGTACATGCCGGTGGTACATCGTACTTTTTCTTTTCTCTTAGTCTCCGTTTATTCGTCATTTTAAATACTTTTGCAATTAAATGAATACTTCATTATTTGTGGTGGTGGTAAGTTCCTACGGGACCAAACCTCTAAGGTCATCGGTCCGCAGGCTTACACGCTACTTAATCTAACTTAAACTAACTTACGCTAAAGATAACACACACGTTCACGCCCGAGGGAGGACTCAAACCGTGACAAGGCGCCATGGACCACGCGGCTGCCACGCGTGGCTATCATTATTTGTATTTTCTGAATTAGGTGAAACAGTAAAACTGCAAGACAGGGAAAAACAAAGCTCTCCATCTGCAGAAAGTTCGAACAGCAACCCTCTACATAATAAGGAGGTGGCGAAACAAGAGTGGTCCTATCAAATTTCATCCACTTCTTATACCTTTGTATTGAGAAAGAAAATATCTACACTCCCTTAGTTAAGCTTTATTACTAGTTTTTTCTTTCAGTTGTTTAACAGTAAAGTTATTCCTCTAGCGTTATAAGACTAATACGTATTAAATAGTAAATACTAACTGTTTAAAAATAATACACTACATAATCACTAACTTCAACGAGCTAAATATTTAGGTTCCTTCACAATTTAGTAAGATCAAGAATATTTGCAGTGTAGAGTAAGAGACAAACAGTAACTGTAGAAATATTTCGACAGTGTGCCATTTAGTTCTTTGCTACAACCAGCCAAATCGCTCAGTCGATGTTAAGTGAAGACAGTCGTCCCATGTGACACATCAGTGAAGACGATCTCCGTCCAAAGTAAAAATTTCTCACGTACTTAGAAAGTGTAGACTTAGCAATAGTTAACAAAACTTTTGTTAATCACAAAAGTGCTTATACTCTTTTATATCATAGGATAAAATGTGACATTTCTGCAAAAAAATCTTCCTGCGGTCTGATGATGGCTCAAGGTTCGCAACTAAGTACGGAGATATAAATTATTCATTCATAGGTGTTGTGGCTGGTTGAAATTTTCTTCCTCACCGACGTACCTATTTAAATTACTAGATTTTCTGTTGTGTATTGAGTACCTGTGAACTTGTTACAAATATTTTGAAATTTAATGTTGTGGCTCGCAGAATGTCGGATTTGGAATGACTCTCAACCTGGGGGTAATGGGACATAATAGCGGCCAAGGTACAGGAGGAGGGTCAAGCATAACATCTCGACGACTTTGGTATCATAGAGACTGAGTAACAGGCCCTTTGAGCAGGGGAAGAACACGAATGTGACGGTGTTTCAGAAATAATCCGGGCATTCATTTGAAGTGATCTAGGTTCAACTACGGGAAACCTGAGACCATACTTCTAGGAAGGGTGTGCAATGTCACAGTGGCTGCTCTGACTAGTTCGGTAGAGCTGCCTTGGTTCGTTTCAAGCGAGGAGACCACACGATCATCAAGATGAACACATTGCTGCGAACATATTCAAATAGACCTATCTCCAGATTGCGATCACTGTGACATCAGTTGCTGTTGCATTGCATCGGTCAACGACAAGGAATGGTTGTGCAACGTTGGAGAGGAAGTGAATCAGCTGATTCAAGACCCGAATTGCAATCATTATTCAACACTGGCAAGTGATGAAAAGATGAAATTTTCAACTGCGAACAACCAGTTCAATATTGCATTAACTATGGTGAATACTCCCCCCCCCAAAGAAAACTCGGCACCGCGCCATCGTTCTTTCAAGGGCTGCTTCAGTGTCGGAAATACCACATGAAATACAGACTCTGAATCTGGCTAAGAGAAAGACAAGAGCTACAGTGCTCAGGTCAAACTTAATCAACATCGTTCTGCAACGTCAAGTTGGGAAGGAGTTGTCCAGTTCGTAGAGAGGAGCGACAGCATGGAGATACAAGTTCAGTTGGAGAAGAAGAGCTTGAAAACATTTTAGCAACCTCGAAACCGACCCCAGAATTGTTATTGTGAACTCCTCACAAATTATGCTAATCTTGATAATCCACGAGTTTCCAGTGAGAACGACCGAAAAGTGGCGAGGCGATAGATAGTGTGAGAGACACCGTAACAGTTAGTCACAGATATTCATATTTCTCGGTTGGAGTAAACGACTTTAGGCTCAGGTGGCATCAGGATAGGGAAAAATCAACACCTTCGACCAGGAAAAAGGGACAGGAATGTTAGAGTTTGGGGTTTGGCTGCCAATAATTTCCATAAAGGAAGCGATCATTGGATTTTAACGTCAAGTAAAATGTGGGCTCATTAGAGACGACGAACAAACTCGGAGCGGACGAAGATGACGCAGGTAGTCACTTGTGACCTTTCCAGAGGACTTACGGAAAATTAAAATTTGAATGAGGATGTGCAGGAGAGAACTTGGTAGCATGCACCTACCGAATACGAATTGTGTGCCTTAACCACCGTGCAACCACGGCAAGCACGTGGTCTTAGATCTGGGACTTTCGACCAGAAGTAAAAAAGTGATTGACTACGACCACGGATAATAACCACCCCACAGTTTCCGTTGATCCAGAAGAACACAAATGAAATTGTTTTTTAGAAATTTAAAAAATAACCTACTGAGCTTAAGAAAAAGTCGTTTTCTGTTCTTCTTTCCACTTCATAAGAGGGAGATGTAATAAATGACTGTGTTTCGTCTAGCATTTATGAAAAGCTGATCCCAGAGCAGGTGGGTTCATATAGTATAAAACATTTACACTGAGTTGAAAGGTAGCTGTCGTTTTTTTTATTACGTTTTTCACGGAGTTTTGACCATAAATGTAAAGGAAGTTGCGAATTTTATAAATGTACTCAACCTGTGTAGTCAGCAAAATTGTCTTATGCATTTGAGATGTTATTTCTGAAGATCTATGAGTGTAATAGATGATTTCTGCTGACAATTCATTCTTGTGGATTTGGAGAAAACTCTTGTTAACACCCCCCCCCCCACCCCCCCAGTACAATATTGGAGCTTCTGTGTTGCAGTAGGCCCTCCACTAGGCTATTAGGAAGCGTGTCTAAGTAGGATCTGTTGGCTAACTGTAAACAGTTGTACACAGTCAGATACAAGAAACAGCAGCTGTAACTAGCTTCTTCCATTAACTCTGCTGTTGACCTTGAAAGTTTATTGTAAAACTTCTAAACTTGTGCTTGTATGCGTCAAGTTGGTATCTGAAAAATTGGTAGAACTCATTTTGATATCAAAAGACGTAAAACTTGGTGCAGTGCGACGGAACTGTGAAAAAATTCATTTCTGATGCGAAAGCCAGGCTAGACAGTACATTAAACAATTCGCCTGCGAGAGACCAAATTTACATACAAGTATACTTTATTTGACTGCAAAACAAACGACTCCGATAAAAATGTTGGGCCTGAATATTGTTAATCTTTATCTTTAATGGAATTTACATATCCTGCAATATTTCACTGCAAAACAAATGACTCAGATTAAAATGCTGGACTTGAATATCGTTAAACCTTTTCTTTAGTCTCTCAAACAATGGCTGTACCAGAACTGTTTATTTAATTACACAAAGAATGAGCATAAAATTTAATGCGTCTGACTTTCTAATAAAACTACTTTAAAACTCACAAGACACCACTTTACTGAGATCTTCTCCTGGTATTATGCTTCTGAACTAACATGTTGTTTTCGAAAACAACACTCTGACAATTGCTGCGCTTACAGTGGACATGAATTTTGATGATAATTAAATCTGTTGGCCTATCTGTGCTCATTCCTTGTAAGTCTTTTCCTGTGACCACAGATCTTTGTCAGAGAGAAGCCGACAGTATGTGTTAGAATGTCTGGCAGTATACTTGGTTTAAAAAGTATGGAAGCTGGCCTGCTGTGTAGTAGAGGCAGCATTATTTAGAAAGAATTTTGTAATAACATATTTTGATAAAAAATATTGAGTAAGTATTAATGGAGGAATTAGGTAACCCAATGTGTAAGGTGATCCAGTTTTTTTATACATTTATAATTGCGTAGTTTCTTATTATTAGAACATTGTGTATGGTTGAAGAAATTTTATAATGCAACTTATGGTTTTGTCTTGTATTTGAAACGAATGTGAAGGAAAGTAATTGTACACAGGAAAGTAATTAAGCAATGTTTTGCTAACTTGTTTATGTATTTGAACTTTATGTAAATGTGTATTGTTGTTCTGGCTTAATAAAGCACAGTTTTTCTTGGTGTCTTTATCCTCATTTATCAGTATTTAATTTTTGTTCCTCATTTTTCATTCTTTACCTTTATGAACGTGTTTGTTGCTGCCTTTTAAACAGTGTTCTGAATGCGTAAATTTAGCAGCGTCCAACATAAATATTTAAATATTTCTACAGTTCAAAATGTCATTCAGTTACTGCATTACCCAGCTAGAATATGACATGAGCATGAATGTGAACTAAATTGAAACACACAACCGTTTTCATATGTTGTCTGTAAAGAAGTCTATCTATTTAAAATTATTCAATTAGGTTTGTTGACTACTTCCATACAAACTTAGTTCAGTCTTGACTATCACTTCACTTTTATAACATGGAGATACACGACGCTGGAATCGGCGAATTATACTGAAAATATTTCTGAACTTTAGTTGAGAAAGATTTATGCCCCGACACCAGCAAAGAATGGTAGAAGTTAAAATAGTTTCTCATAGCATAGATTTTGACACACAATCAAGTTATCTTTACGTGGGATCTTTTTACAATGGCAAATATGTTTGTCAGAATTATTCGGTAATTTAAACTCGCGCTGTAAAGCTTTCATGAAATGGCGGCAGATGAATGAAAATCGGTGCATCGCAGAATCTATCTGTTCCGATTACATGAAAATAACTGATTGAATTCTACTTGAAAAAACATTAATCAGGATTAAATAATTGTTCTCAGCATTTTCAATCTGAAATAAAGCTATAACTCTTGCGAATAAAATCATATAAATATATTACCGCTAATGGCGTCGTTGCTGCTCGTCCGCACCGAAGAAAAGATGGAATGCAGAGGTTCAAGATTAGTAATATTCCTACAGAAAATATGAGATAAACTTGAATAACATTATTCTCTATCTTTTATCCAATAATTTACGATAGGTAGTTTACATAATAGTAATAATACCAGGCCTTATCATAGGAGGCATATTAAAGTGCGTCTTGCTAGCATAATGGTTACTCGAACAAGAAGAAGAACTGCAACAAAAAGTCAGTGATAGTAATAATAATTGTTCTTATAACTAAAGGATATCATTGTTTTCAGCCTATTTTCTGTGGCTTGTGAAGACACTGTTACTGCGTCTCTGCACTAGCAAAACGAAACTGCTTCTCTGACAATACACTTCTCTCACGATATCACATATTAAAAAAATAATTAAAAATTTTTTATCGACTATAAAATAGGGTCGTGGATGCTATATTGTATACTCGCATTGCACATCTCGAGTTGTCTACTGCAGAATCATTTTTATGAGAAGTGATAAGATACCGTCTCACATTGCACATCGAAGGAACGGCAAATGAAATCTGGTTTATGACAGTCGCATCAATATTCCTAATAGTAACAGGCTGCAGAACAGACGAGCATATCGTGCGCACAGGTAGACCAACAGATTTAATTATCATCAAAATTCATTTCCACTGTAAGGTTCAAAAGGCTCTGAGCACTATGGGACCCAACTGCTGAGGTCATTAGTCCCCTAGAACTTAGCACTAGTTAAACCTAACTAACCTAAGGACATCACAAACATCCATGCCCGAGGCAGGATTCGAACCTGCGACCGTAGCGGTCTTGCGGTTCCAGACTGCAGCGCCTTTAACCGCACGCCACTGTAAGGCACAGTGATTGTGAAAATGTTGTTTTGGAAAACAGTATGTTAGTTCAGAGGCTTGATACCAGTAGAAGATCTCATGCTGCATTGTGAGTTTTCAAGCAGTTCTATCAGAAAGTCAGATGCATTAAATTTTATGCTCATTCTTTGTGTAATTAAATTAACAGTTCTGGTACAGTCATTGTTTGAGAGACTAAAAAAAAGGATTAACGATATTCAAGCCCAGCATTTTAATCTGAGTCCTTGTTTTACAGTGAAATATTGCAGGATATGTAAATTTCATTAAAGATAAAGATTAACAATATTCAGGCCCAACATTTTAATCGGAGTCATTTGTTTTGCAGTCAAATAGTAAAGTACACTCGTATGAAAATTTGCTCTCTCGCAGGCGAATTGCTTGATCTACTGTCTAGCTTGGCTTTCGAATCGTGTAGTGTGTGCATCACATCCTTCCATCAGAAATGAATTTTAACACAGTTCCGTTTCCCTGCACTAGGATTTTAGTATTTTCATATCAAAATGAGCTTTAACAATCTTTCATATACCAACTTGTCGTATACTAGTACGCGTTTAGAAGTTTTACAATACACTTTCAAGGTCAACAGAAAAGTTAATGGAAGAAGCTAGTTACAGCTGCTGTTTCTTGTATCTGACCGTTAACAACTGTTTACAGTCAGCCAGCAGATCCTACTTAGACACGCTTCCTAATAGCCTAGTGCAGGGAGAACTGCAACACAGAAGCTCCAGTATTACACTTGGGAGGAAGGGACAACAGTTCTTTCAAAAGCCACAAGAATGAATTGTCAGCAAAAATCATCTATTATACACATAGATCTACACAAATAACATCTCAAATGCGTAAGATATTTTTGCATATAGTATCGTTACAGATGCTTAACTCAAAACCGGTGGAAATGGAAGGCCTGTAACAGGCTAAGACCAACCACAGCAACCGAGCCAGCTGGTGTGAGCCATGCTGAAAGAGGAGATTAGAATTAGAAACGGCACGCTAATGCCATCTCGTTAGTAAAATTACAGTCACTTTAGATCTTTTGAAAGCTGTCCGTGCTGACAAAATAACTTCGTCGATCATCGAAGATCAACAGCTTCCGAATTCAGGCGGTCAGTGACTCGCCTTCTGCACCCATTTAGACTGCTCATTGACTCCCAAATTTCGCCAGCTTCAAATAACTCATCTAAGTTGTTCAAACAGTGAGGCACAGAGGTGTAGAGTAACCCTATGACTGAAAATGAGCGCTTACAATAATTATCCTCTTTCTCTTTCAGTTCACACTTTTGTGGTTAAGTGGTGCTTCCTCGTTCTTCGCATTATTAGTCCTCATTTCAAATTATTGAGGTAGTACAAAAATCACTGTGAAGTCACCGACAGCCATTGTACGCGCATCAGGAAAGACGAGTCCATCCGCTCTCGATTGGAACCAAAAGCGAACCGATCCAAACAGACGCTGACATTTACTTTGGTAACAGCTCGGATTTTGTCCCAATGTGCGAGCATCTATTTATGTCAGAGTACAAAGGGCACTAAAACACTGTGTCTCATCTATCATTGATCTTAAATAATTCCAGAGCAAGTGGTTTTTTTCGCTTTGTCGGTTTCGTCACCGCCTCAGATCTAGGAAGAACCTTAAGTTCTATTACCTTTATCGCCTTCAAGGGCAGTTGTGGTGGGCTTTTATAGCCCACAGACAGATTGTGATTGGTCAGTGTATGCCATCATTATAGACTGTGTCAACGTCTGCGCTGGTGGCGCCACCGTTTCCGTAGGAACGGAAATAAATCATGGAAGCGCGACTCTAACAAGGGAACCTCCCCATCGCACCCCCCTCAGATTTAGTTATAAGTTGGCACAGTGGATAGGCCTTGATAAACTGAACACAGATCAATTGAGAAAACAGGAAGAAGTTGTGTGGAACTGTGAAAAAATAAGCAAAATATACAAACTGAGTAGTCCATGGGTGACATAAGCAACATAATGGACGATGCGAGGTTAGGAGCGCTGTGGCCCCGTGGTACGTGGTAGCGTTAGCAGCTGCAGAACGAGGTTCAAGTGTTCCCTCGACTGAAAATTTTACTTTCTTTATTTTTGCGTAGTTATTATCTGTCCGTTCGTTCATTGACATCTCTGTTCACTGTAATAAGTTTAGTGTCTGTGTTTTGCGACCGCATCGCAAAACCGTGCGATTAGTAGACGAAAGGACGTGCCTCTCCAATGGGAACAGAAAACATTTGATCGCAAGGTCATAGGCCAACCGATTCCTCCACAGGAAAACACATCTGATATATTCTATACGACACTGGTGACGGCATGTGCGTCACATGACAGGAATATGTTGTCGACCCACCTAACTTGTACACTTGGCGAATGGGTAAAAAGATTCTTCTACCTTGCCCGATTTAGGTTTTCTTGTGGATGTGATAATCACTCCCGAAAAAGTGATGAAAACATAAGAGTTTGTCACATAAACTGAAAATAAAAAATTAAACTCTTCACTCGATGGAAGATTTGAACCCAGGACCTTTGATTCCGCAGCTGCTCACGTTACCACGAGACCACGGCGCTCCTCCTTTCCCATCGTCCTTATTATTGCCTATGTTCCCTTGAACTACCCAGTTTGTATATTTTGCTTATTTTTTCACAGTTCCACACAACTTCTTCTTGTTTTCTCAATTGATCTGTGTTCAGTTTTTCAAGGCCTATCCACTGTGACAACTTATAACTAAATCTGAGGGGGGTGCGATGGGGAGGTTCCCTTGTAAGTAGTGTCGGTCAAGAGCTCGGAGACAGAAGACGTGTCACGCTCCCCTCACGTCGGTGATGGCAGATCTTACACACTCAAGGCCTGATTTCATTTATATAGCCAGCAGAGATTTAGATCGCTTAACTACGCTTGAGATGGAATTCAAGGTAAATACGTCAGCATAGTGTAAAGCACAATTGCAGGGTTAGGCTCATGATTGTTAGTCCGAGTTCGCAATGATTCCATGTTTTTATTGTTACTTAAAGAAGCCTCCTTATCCTCCAAATACAGATGCTGTGGTTATTAAATGTTAATGTAACGCTGAAACTGAAATAATTTGTTGATCTGGGACTGAGCCATTATTGATACTTCTAAGGTCATTATCAGGAATTTCGCCATTATTAATACTTCTCAAACTATTTTTGGTCATGATGATTTCTGAGGTTTTTAAATAGACTTAATTTATGAAATCCTTTCTTACAAGTTATTTAGTAGTTTAACAGAGCCCAAGCAAACTGCTTTTTATTAAATTCATTCTTAGGAACAATAAGCTTTAGCCACTGCTGCTGCATGCTGCTGAGAATTGATGTAAACCACGTGGAAAAGCAGTCATCTAATGAGGTGAGTGCAAAACGTAGGGCCAAAACAGAGACACTGACACACCACAACATGTCATGTACTCTAATCCAGTGAATTCCGTTGCACAAGGCAGATTCTGTATCACTTCTAAATTCTTATTCAAAAACGCAGTCAGATAGCCTAGGTATTCATTGTTACAGTTTCATTTGTTCCTGTAGCTTTTCACATTCAAATACGCAGCTAGATAACTTACCAAAATGTTGATTTTAAGTTTTGTAGAGGGCTTAAATGACAGTGAAACTGACACTTATACAACACGCACACAATGTTATGCATGTTAGATTCCGATTACTAATAGCTCAAGTTGCTTATCGAGTCCATTTTCAGAGACAAACGTAGGCTTTATTTGTTGTAGGTACGTTACAACGTGTGGCGCCGCCAGTTATCGGAACTTCATGAAACTATTAGGGCTGAAGCGGGAGTATTCTATGATGTCCCACAGCAAATTCCGCATTTTTTCAACCGAAATTGGCCAAGAAAAAAATGTTTCACGTTACTTACCAATCGTCCCTCTTACGTGTAATGCATATTACTCTGTCGATTTTGCAGCTTCGCTGACGCAAGTTGAAACCCTCTGCCCGCTAGAGGACTGTGAATTGTAGCATCGAATTCAAAAACTGTTCAAATGTGTGTGAAATCTTATGGGACTTGACTGCTAAGGTCATCAGTCCCGAAGCTTACACACTACTAAACCTAAATTATCCTAAGGACAAGGACACACACACCCATGACCGAGGGAGGACTCGAACCTCCGCCGGGACCAGCCGCACAGTCCATGATTGCAGCGCCTTAAACCGCTCGGCTAAAACCGTGCGGCCGTATGCAATTTGGCGGTGCGTAACCTAACTATGTCGGTGCTTTAGAGACCATCAGAAAACTGAAAGTACGAATTCGAGGAGTTAGTCCACACCTGGAGCACAGTCTCCTTCAGCACGACAACGCCAGACCACACACAAGCGCCGCGACTTCTGCAACAAGCCAACGCCTTGGGTTCACTATCGTGAATCATACCCCATACAGTCCCAGCTTGCTCCATCCGATTTTCATCTGTTTCCAAAACTTAAAAAAACGTCTTCGAGGGATTCGCTTTCATAGCGATGAAGTGATGCAAGCAGAGGTGAGGTTGTGGCTCTGTCAACAAAGTGAAACGTTCTACAGTGACGGTATCAACAAACTGGTCTCTCGTTGGGAGAAATGTGTTCGTCACCAGGGTGACTGTGTTGAGAAGTAAATATGTAGACATGAAGAATGTTAATAAAGCTCATTTCATTTAAGGGATGACGTACATGATATTGAACGAAAATGTCATTTTTCAATTTATTTTTATTTATTAATAGAACTCATCAACATGAAGTTCCGAAAGTGTCAATGATGAAAGCGCACCCAAAGAGCTTGAAAAATAATTAAATGAGTGAAATGACCTTACTGCAACGTCCAGTTTCTGAAGCAACACTTCAATACTAGCTCGGCGAACAGCGATTGCGTGGATTAATTTCAAGCAAACGTCACAGAATACATCTAGAACGCTATGCTTTATACTCTTTGACTTTACATATCGTCTGTGACTCTGTTCCTTGCCTTAAAAAAAGTCAGAAACCAGATGCTTTTTTTTTCAGAATTAATTCTTGTCTTATGTAGTGCTACTGACGTAGATTTAGGCAAGTGTTGGATTCTTTCATCATTCAATAACGCCACGGTCGCAAAGAGTGTATAGAAAAAGTAGAAAGAAAGGGTTTTAAGATAGGAAATTTCACTCAAAATATCTTGAGAAAAATAGATGCACAGTGCCTTTCCACAGCTGAAAAGTCAATTGAAGACCTGGTAAAGGAAAGAAGACAGAAAACAACAAACTGGAAGAGAAGCCTTGAAGGGAAAGAGTACAAATGTAGGGCCTTCTGAAGGGATGATAGAAGAAAAAACGTTACGATTAACTTTAATTTGCATTTCCTGAAAATTATAGTTTCTGAATTTATATACCTTTTTCTCAGAATCTATGAAGGATAGAATTATGAAGTTTTTCAAAACTAGACATGATCGTCTTAATGGGATATCCGCGATAGTTCATTAAATAAAAATATGGAATTTCAGTCTTTGATCGGTAGTAGAAAATATGGAATTTCAGTCCGTGATCGTTAGTAGCGATCAAAGACAGAAATTCCACATTTCTTTGAATTATGAAGTTTTGTACACTTATTTCTGTAAACCCAGTAAGTGTTGTCTCAAGGATAAATTTTGGAATTCTGAGTGTAAGCTCTGATATGGGGCAAAGTGCTTGGAATTTTGCGTGACTTTCATATTATAATTAACAATTATAAATAAAAAATTGTTAAAATTTTCGATATATTTAAAAAAACATTAGGGCAGTTTACTATATGCAAAGAGATTAAATAGGGAAAATTTTATAGAAATCTCTTGAATATTTTCTGATAAAAAGGTACATACATTATTTTTCTGAAAATAAAGTTTGAGTGAACGTAAATATATATATATATATATATATATATATATATATATATATATATATATATACATATATATATACATATATATATATAATCCGAGGAACTTAACAGTAAATGTGTTAATTTCAAGTAAAGCATGGTAAAAAAGTTCATTGCCGTATCCTCAGAATTGTGCATTGCTGGATCTTTTCATGAACGTCTCCTCTTGAAAAGATTTAAGAGTTTTGTCATTAAAAAATTCGGATGCATAACTTATCAACAAGCCCTCGTATGACTTGCACCTCGCCGGCCGGAGTGGCCGAGCGGTTCTAGGCGCTAGAGTCTGGAACCGCGCGACCGCTACGGTCGCAGGTTCGAATCCTGCCTCGGGCATGGATGTGTGTGATGTCCTTAGGTTAGTTAGGTTTAAGTAGTTCTAAGTTCTAGGGGACTGATGACCTCAGCAGTTAAGTCGCATAATGCTCAGAGCCATTTGACTTGCACCTCGTCGTTCCAGGACCCTGCCTATTTTGCTACATGTCATACATAATGTACTCTCACGGCTCTCAGTCTCAAGTTTTACCTAAATGACCATATAAAGTACGTGCACGAACTGTAGAGCACGTGAGCCCATCAGCTGAGACAAGCCCCGAGCACGGAAGCACCGTTTCGCGTGTTCCCCGTTATCGGACCCCGACATCGGAGCGGGAGGCAGTAGCGCGCCCCCGAGAGCGCGGAGCCAGCGGGGTGTGACGGCACCTGCCCATTATGCAGATGCGCCGGCTGCCAAACTTTGCTTTACGAGCGTTCGGCACGCCAGCCAGCCGCAGTCGGCAGCCTCTCTCTCTTTCAGACGCTGTCAGCGGCTGCCGTTCCGCGCCGCGCCTCGGGGCGATGGGCCGGTCGCCTGCCAGACACGTCGCAAAAACTGGATCTGCCGATTCATCGTCGCCCGCGGCACACGCCGTCCCACGCGATTCCCTCGCCTCGCGGCGGCCGCCCTGCTTTGCATATTGTATTAAGAGGCGAAGCCAGGCGTGCCAGCAGCCGGACCCAGGGGTGATCTCGACAGCGCCCAGAAAACGTGCAGCTCTGAAGCCGTCGTCAGACTGTTCGGTTTCCCTTCAGTTTCGCTCGTCCATCTTTTGTTCTTTTTCTGTTTTCTTCTTTTACTTTTCATTCCGGTGCCAACAGCATCCTGGAAACCAATTTGTATGATCTAGAAAACCCGTTGTTCCGACTTATATATTTCTCCCAAGTCGTGTATACATTCAATGTAATTTCATTTGCTACGATTCTCTTCTATGTTCTACATAACCATATGTCTCAGTTCGTCTCCATTATTCCCTGACCACTGCCTACTCCTCACTGACGATGAGAGTATGCTTTTCATTTCAGATGGATCAAATTGGACAGCTTTATGACTGTTTGTGCCTGAGTACAAGGGAAGGATATCGAGGGGAAATTTGGAAAGCAGGTTAAAGTTCAAGGAGAAGAAATTTAAACGTCGAGGTTTGCCGAGCGCTTTGTAGTTCTGTCAGAGACAGCAAATGGCTTCGAAAATCACTTGAACGTAGTATGCAATGGCTCGAAAAATCTATACATATTATAATATTGAATCTATATATGTATATTCCACATTTTCTCTTAAAGTAATCGATTGACTACAAACAAACTACGTATACATACCAGTACCGGTTATAGTCTGAAAAATATGTAAGCGTAAGAATCACCTCCCACAGGGGTTGAGGGGGAGGGGAGGGGGCAAAGGACTGACACGAGAAATGGCCAGAGAGAGGAGGGTGGAGGTGTACAGAAGGAGGGGACAAGAAGCTGATGTGCAGAGAGAGGAGACAAAGGAGATGGACATAGAGAGGAGATGCGAGTAGGGAGATGGGAGGAGGCAATGGTGAGACAGAGACATGGAGAGGAGATGGACAGCGAGATGGAGAGAGGGCAGCAGGAGATGAACAAGGAAATGGGGTAGAAGGAGATGGACTGAGTAAGACAGGAAGAGTCGATGGTTAGAGAGAGGCAGAGGGAGGAGATGGACAGAGAGAGAGAGAGCGACAGCGAAAGGGAGAGGAGAAAATGAACAGAGAGAAGGGAGAGGAGGAGGTGATGGGTAAAGTCGGTAGGAGGGGATGATCAGAGAGAGAGAGAGAGTGAGGAGGCGATGGACATGGGAGGATGAGATGGACAGAGATAGGGAAGAGGAGGAGACGGACACGGGGGGGAGAATGTAGACAATGACAGGAGGAGGAGGAGGAGGAGGAAGAGGAGCAGGAGGAGATGCTCAGACAGGAAGGAAGAGATGGATAGAGAAAGGGAGAGGAGGAGATGGACAGAGAGGGAGAGGAGGAGATGTGTGCAATATTTATGACGTATGCGTACATGGACGAAGCTGTGGGTAAAAAGTAAGTACTGTATGTTATCGAGTGTACACCAAGAAAACAAGGCTAATGGAAAGTAACCGAATTAAATCAGAGTATTCTTAGGTTAGAAAACGAGACACTAAAAGTAATAGATGAGTTTTTCTCTTTGCGTAGCGATGTAACTGAAGAAATAGAGAGAATATAAATGTGGAATGGTAATAACAACAAGCGTTTCTGAGAAAAAGAGTTTATTAATAACGAATACAAATTTAAATAAAGGGAGCTTTCTCTGAAGTTATTTGTCTGCAGAGCAGCCGTATATGGAAGTATACATGGACGACAAACGGTACAGACAAAAAGAGAATAACAGCTTTTGAAATGTGATCCTACAGGAGAATACAGAAGTTAAGGTGGGTAGATAGTGCAACTACTGAAGAGACACTGAATCCAGTTGCGGAAGTACCATAACTTGACTAAAATAAGTTCTCAATTGACAGGACACAACTCGAGGCACCAAGGAATCATCAGTTTGATAATGCAAGGAAGTGTTGGAGTAATACTATAGAGAGTGAGCTTGGCTTGTCTATAGCAAGCACGTTCAAATGGATGTAGGAGCAGTATTTCTGCAGAGATGAGGAACTTACATCAGACAGATTAGCTCCTTCTAACGAACAGATGACCACAAGACCAGTTTTCTACGTTGTGTAAAACTCCAGTATGTTATGACACAATGAAAAGTTTCTTATGACTGATGACTGTCCTACAACGAACTGACTTTTTCCTTAGCTTGTGCAATCTTTTGACAGAAACCAAAGTGAAATGAGAACAGTATAGTCTCCTGACATGTGTAATATGTAATGTCATAGGTAACTAACATCATTTTGCATTATTTTTCTCTGTAGAACGTTTTAATGGGTTTAACACATGTCCGTGTGATAGACAAATGCGAACACGCGAGGAACCGTACAAAAGTAATTATGTTGACCTGTATAAAGAAAATTTCTGGATGGTTCTTTTAAAAAGGACTTGGACAACATTCTTTCTCATCCTTCTCTAAAACGAAATGGGCTCCACTTCTTCACCTCATCTTCAACGTGGCGTTAAACTATAATTTTCTTTCTTCCTTTCTTTCGTTTCAAGTTTATGTATGTTATTGTCCAAAGTAGTAGATACGAAGCACATAATACAGTGCATATTCTTCCCCTGTGTCTCTACCCAAGTGGCCGGTCATTACTTAGTGGAAGTTGGTCTGAGTCCTTTCCAATTGAAAAGCTACGACGTTAACTACGCATTGAATAACTATGTAAGTGACCAGAGTGGGATGTTTTTGAATTTGCGTCCTTGCAGTGCTGGCATATATTCAGCCAGAGCCCAACAAACTGGGAATGGAGGAAATAGATTCACAACTTGGAATAATGTGGATGGGACTTTCATTCGGAGTTTCTGTTATAAGCGACGGAAAACTGTCTAAAGACTAGTTGGAAATAGTTAAAGAGAAGATGAACACTTTCAGTCAGCAGCAAAAACACACAGAAAACACAATCTTTGATACAATTATCACAAAGAAAAAGGATACAAAATTGTTCACTGTTCCAGATAAGAGTATGTGGATGATAAAATGTATGTGGAAGATGAACCAACAGAGAAAAGCCGGCCGGGGTGGCCGAGCAGTTCTAGGGGCTTCAGTCTGGAACTGCGTGACCGCTACGGTCGCAGGTTCGAATCCTGCCTCGGGCATGGATGTGTGTGATGTCCTTAGGTTGGATAGATTTAAGTAGTTCTAAGTTCTAGGGGACTAATGACCTTAGAAGTTAAGTCCCATAGTGCTCAGAGCCAAAAGAGAAAATAGATAAACTTCACACATACATAAAATTTATACCTAAACGTCTTCAGTTACCATGGAAAACAGACAAAAAAAGAAATACATTTCCTGTATGTAGAAATAAAGAGAGACAGCAATAAGCACACATCTGACATTTTCAAAAAGCCAAAAGCCACAGACACGGTTGTACATGCCACGTCCAACCAACCACAAAATCAAAAATCAGCGGCTAAATAATACATAGGCTAAATAATATCAATTCAGCAAAGAAACCTATGAAAAAGAATTACAAACAATACAATTCATAAAACTTCCTGGCAGATTAAAACTGTGTGCCGAACCGAGACTCGAACTCGGGACCTTTGCCTTTCGCGGGCAAGTGTTCTACCTTCCTTCCTTCCAGTAGCGCTAGTTCTCCAAGGTTCGCAGGAGAGCTTCTGTGAAGTTTGGAAAGTAGGAGACGACGTACTGGCAGAAGTAAAACTGTGAGGACTGGGCGTGAATCGTGCTTGGGTAGCTCAGATGGCAGAGCACTTTCCCACGGAAGGCAAACATCCCGAGTTCTAATCTCGGCCCGGCCCAAAGCTTTAATCTGCCAGGAAGTTTCATATCAGCGCACTCTCCGCTGCAGACTGAAAATCTCATTCTGAATACAACTCATAACCACAAACAATTTTTCAGTACCTATGTAGTACAAAGATTCGACCACAAAACCTAAACACAACTAGAGAAAAAGGAAAACAATCAGAGATCACAAATACCACAGAGCCCCACAAACAATACAGTCACTACAGCAGACACAGAAACACAAGCCGGCCGGTGTGGCCATGCGGTTCTAGGCGCTTCAGTCCGGAACCGCGCGACCACTACGGTCGCAGGTTCGAATCCTGCCTCGGGCTTGGGTGTGTGTGCTGACCCTTAGGTTAGTTAGGCTTAAGTAGTTCTAAGTTCTAGGGGACTGATGACCTCAGATGTTAAGTCCCATAGTGCTCAGAGCCATTTGAACCATTTGAACAGATACACAAAACAGTAACACTCGTGGCATGGCTATCTGAAAGAAAAAGTACAGTTTAAGAAAAGAAATACAAACCAGCACGAAGAACAGCAAATATACTAAACAAACTAGGATGGCACATTCCATACACTACCAGAAATGCACTCTGGTCACATTTACAAACAACAATAGACAAACCAGATAAATACTAAGGTGTGGATATATACCAGTTAGAAAGTCAGGAGTGTGGATCAGTATATCTCGGAATGACAGGCAGGAATTTCAAAATTAGGAATAAATAACATATAAGAAGCTGTAAGTACGAAAATAGCTCTTCTGCCTTTGCTGAACACCTGTAAAACGTGGACAGGACATGAAAAATATTTACAGTGAACAATTAAACGAAAAACTTCTGACATTACAGGAAAACTTTCATATATACATAGCCTTGCAATGGAACAAAAAACTATTAATGACAACATCAGTATAAGCAATTACTCAGTGTTCTTGTTAGCCACTAAAATAATAACAGACAGGAATGCAAAGCATAGCCAGAATAAATAATTAATTAATCCCTCTCTCTCTCTCTCTCTCTCTCCACACACAGACGCACACACACACACACACACACACACACACACACACACACACACACACACACACACCAGCAAATGAACAAATATCAAACAACACATACACAACATAAACAGAAAACGAAAGATAAACACGCAGCGACAGTTAGTAGCACTACACATTGTAAACTCACACACGTTCAATACACAACGAAACGTGCAATTGAAGCGTTGTAATAAATGTGGGAGAAGAAAACGAACAAATCGGCCATCTGGTGTATGGGACCAGAGTAAACACATCTCCAGGATCAGACAAATGGGCTACCAACATTGAAAATCGTGACACCAAAACACTTCTGCTGCAAAAGTTGTTTCTAACCTGAAAAACAAGAGAAACATATGAGAAAACGTAACATAGTAACATACTTGTAATTACTACGTAATCCTTTTAAAGATTTCGTACCCTTGGGATAACAGTTTCAGCAGCATGTAGTTGTTCTCTCAGTGCTCTTTCTTTTTTCAAATTTTTCAAGGAACTTCCTTGAATGAATCAAATGTTTTCAAAAAAACTTCCAAAACGGAGTAGCTGGAAACAAATTGCTAATGGCACTGGTCGCCACAAATACCCTAGGGAAGCTGTCGCATAAGACATGAGGTAAGTATCTGAAATACACACGCTGGCAGGAATTTATGAAGATCCACTCATCGAAGAATATTCGAATGATTTACATACAGCGATTAATTAAATTCCATCGGTAGCAATAGTTTCCGTTTCACTGATTGCTCGATTCTTGGTAGAGCTGTCTGCGGGGTTCATAAACCGATTCTTTTAAGAACAGATATGCAAATGAATCAAATATATAACAGGACTGATTATTACATGCAGGACTCAGAATTAATTGAATGTGTTCCAAGAAGTGATTTAAATACTGTGATATGATAGGTAACAGCCTTTTCATATTAATAAACCGATCAACAACATTTCCTCACTTCAGAAGAACCTCGAACACTAATGGAGTATAACAAGGCGTATTACTTAAGAGATTTCAAGTAGTACCTTGCATCATTCTTTTTCGAAAATTAACAGTAATTAATCAGCTCCAACCTCCTATACCATAACTTATCATGAATTCGTGTAAGCGTTTCGATTTCTTATTCGAATCTAAGTTATTTTCGTAAGAGGCCAAAATATTTCGAAAATTAACTTAGACGAAACACCGTAAATCCATAACGTTGTATGTGTGTTATAACCTACAACGAAACAGAAATTAATAACATATATAATGAGTGCAGCTACCGCGATACATGTTTTAGAATAACGTCTTTGGGAACGTTTATAAAATTCTACGTCATTGAAACTGAGAAAAGCAGAACTTTATGAGAAAACTATGTCCGTGTTGCGCAAAGGCCATGTACGAAAATCATATGCCTACGAAAGGTATATAGCACGTCTGCATACAAAAACAACAGAAAATTCTTTCAAAGCTAGTATATTGACTAGATTATTTGTTGTTACCGGACTAGTAAACAAAAAAGAGCGAAGTTTCATTCCTTTCCTACCTGATAAGCTAATTTCTCTTTCGTGTTCTGTAATCGCAAGCGTGGAGAAGAAGAAACTTGTTCTTCCACTGGGACGATGTAATCTATTATCTAACGAAAAAGGCATGTGGTGTCTTGTTAATCCACTGTGACAAACTAAGGTCCAAGATCCCACGTGACTGGGAGAAAACGAGTAGGTAGATATACTAGCGAAAGAAATCGGCTTTCTATGTCGACGCCCCGCTTCTCGACGTTCTGCCTGCCAAAGAAGAAAGTTGACATTGCTGGAGAAAGCAGGCCTACCACTGCGGACAATAAACCACCTGCAGGCATGCATCGTCATCTCAATATCTAACGACGTGCGCAGTGAGCAAATATTCCTTCTTCCGTTTCATCTGTTGATTGTTGCACGGAGGTTAAGTTCCGATCTTGGTTTCTTCCGATGAGGTATTCGGCAGAATATGAATCAGACTACTGTTCAGCAAAGACAACAGCGTTATGAGGCACAAAAAAGGCGAATATGCTCCTGGTTAAAAGACTATCTAAAACGTACCATACCAGCCGCCTCATTTTACCTTCCTCAGCAGCTTCAAAAATTTTCACAAAAATTTTTGCATGTGAACACATTCGCGCTCTTCTTAACATACAACTCACCTCTGACTCCCACGAGCTCCCCTAACTGTAGCTTGCACACATCCACTAGCCCATCGGCGTACACCGCTCATACACATCCAGTTCCACTTGCCCATTCTCATTCACTCATTCAGACCATCTAATTCTCATTAACTCTTTGTGTCTCTCTAACTGTCACTGTCTCCTGCGTCTCAGCAACAGTCTCCTTCGTTCTGTTCTATTACTACTGTATCCTCCCCCTGTCACTGCCTTTCTCTTGCTCTCTCTTTCTATCTCATTCGTTCCTTCCCTCTGTTACTGTCTCTTCCCAGTGTCATTGTCTCTTCCTCGTTATCATCGTCATAGACTCTGCTTTTCATTAACAGTGCTCCCACACATTTCCACTTTCTGCTTCTTTTTACTCCCTTCCCACTGGCGCTGTCTCCTTCGCTCTTTCTATAGCACAACCACTGTCTACAATCTTCCTGTACTTATTACTTCTCCGTCTCTTTCCCATATCCGAAGTCTCCATCTCTCTCAGCATAAAAAAGTGCGAATATGTTTGCATGGTAACACTTTTGGGAACATTTTTAAAGGTGCTGAAGGACGTAGAATGAGGCAGCTAGTACTTCACTTTTCAGTCAGAGTCTTATAAACAGGAGCATATTCGCCTTCTCTGTGCTTCGATAGGAGTATTTTTCCGCTGGTTTCCTTCTTTCCCCTGCTGCAGCGAGGCATGTCACTAATATGAAAAGAAATATATTGGTCGGTAAAATTTAGATAGTTTACTTAAGTGAAATCGACATAAAGCAAAACCGATTTTACACTACAGGTCAGGTTTTACGTGCAAAAAATTTTGAATGTGCTTGTGTACTAGCTCATGAGGTCCCCAGAACTATTATGACGATAACGTAGACACACTACGTTTTCGCCCCACACCAGAATTTTACGCGTAAGGTAGGGTTACTTTGAACCTCTGTATCTCGGAATCCCATAAGGACCGGGATCTTAGGAATATATCGTAAAAATGTCAACCGTTTGCTACGCATAGCGGTCATGCGAGCCTCAGCTCCGTTTTGGTACGAAAAAATGGTTAAAAAACGCTTTTTCAGGTATTCTAAGAAATCATCCATGGACTAATGGTGCCTCCATAAGTCCCTTAAGGCCCACCATACAACACTTCAAATGAAAAAAGAACCAACCAGTATGCTCCACTTCCCTAATATGAAGGAAGTGTGCAGTACTGATACTTTTATAGTAAGATGATCCTTCTCTTTGGCATGCAAATGGTCTGTAGCCCAAGGACTATCCAAAACACTTGACCGCACACACCAAGAGAACCGATGATACGAGCCCAGGAAAAATACAGTTTTTTATGTGCGACCTTTTGGAACGTATTGGTAAGCGTGCTGTTGCATGCGCCCCAGCGAGCATCTCCATAAATATGAATGTAAAATTCGAAGCACCTCACTATTGATGACAGAGGAACCACTTAGCAAGAATGAATATCTTGAATCCATAACAACTATGTTTGATTTACTCTAAGAATAGTCTGTGTCTAGCACCGTACTCGGTTAGGAATCATGTAGTTATTCTTCAGCCTCAGAATGCACAGTCTGGCGTAATTAACTGAACTTCTGATAGCTCATGGTGTAAGCAGTGAAATCCGGCGAATGTTCCACATCTGTTCTCCACAAGTTATCATGTAGCGTGTGACGCACAGTACATAATGTTCTGGATCAATTCGCCCCCTTACTATCTCGTTTGCAAGTGGTAGACGAAAGAAAGATTCTCGACATTTTTCTGTGCATCTGAAATCAAACTAATCGGTATGCATGCGACTAATGGTGCCTGCTTTAAGTGCCATCAAGCTCACAGTAGACCACATAAAAAACAAAGAGAACCCATCGATTTGATCCATTTGCGTAAGAGGAGGATGCGTTTAATATTCATAGTTTGACCCTATACCGTAGGATGACACAAATATGATCGATTTTGCTCTTGAATGTACAAATGGTCCCTAAACCAACAGCTGCGTGCTTAACATGTTCCAAAACACCGCGCAAAAGAAAAAAAGAAAAAACAACGGAATTTTTCCGGTGCTCATACCTCGGGTCCTATTGGTTGGGGTTGGGTTGTTTGAGGAAGAAGATCAGGCAGCGAGGTCATCGGTCTCGTCGGGTTAGGGAAGGACGGGGATGGAAGTCGGCCGTGCCCTTTCAAAGGAACCATCCGGGCATTTGCCAGGAGCGATTTAGGGAAATGACGGAAAACCTAAATCAGGATGGCTGGGGTCCTATTGGTGATAGAAAGGTATGGCCAAGTGTTTTGGATAGCCCTCGGGTCAGAGACCATTTGTATACCCACCAGAAGGAACATATTTCCGTCATTATCCTACAGTATAGAGTCACTTCGTCCGCTTAGGCAAATTGATCAAATAGGTTGGTTCTCTTTGAACTGGATGTGGTCTACGGTGAGCTTGATTGCACTTAAGCATTTGTTCATGTGGGGTTCCTCGGGAAACCGCAAAAAAAATGCGTAAACCAATGGTAACCCCTTTAGCTTCAGCTAAGGCCTGAATATGGTGCACTGAAGCACCTAAACTGGTAGCCACACAATAAATTATGTCATAAGCATGGGCGTAGGTGTTTCATTTTCTTACATAGGTGAACGGCTAAAGTCCCCCAGTCCTCTGATCACTAGGATTAACATACAAAAACCAAAAAAGAGCTTATTTACTATATTTTCGCCGTTACCAGCGGAGCAAAACCCAGCCAAGGATTCCAAGACGGCTATGCATACCATATGGCTGTAATTTTTACGATACATTCGCAGATACAGATCACGAGCAGTTTTGAAAATTTTCTTGGTATCTCAATCCCCTACAAAGATACATAGGTTCAAAGTTACCATACTTGTACACGTAAAACACTCGTATAAAATCCTGTGTGAGACGGAAACGTAGTTGATAAAGTGACGTATCACGGAGTAATATGCTCTAAACTGTCTTCGTTATCATCTAAAAAATTTCCTTTGCACGTGAAATCCGATCTGACGTGTAAAATCAGTTTCGCGTTATTTCAGTTTCACTTAAGTAAACTATCTAAATTTTATTAACAAATACACTTCTTTTCATGTAAGTTACATGCTCTGCTGTAGCAGGGAAAAGAATGAAACGAGAAGAAAACTGCTCCAATCGGAGGAGAAAAAATAGGTTTACGATGCTGTTTATTTAAAAGACTCTGACTGAAAAGTGGGGTATCAGCTGCCTCATTCCACCATCCTCTGCAGCTTTAAAAATTTTGGCGTACAAACTATTCGCAATTTTTATGCTGAAAGAGAAGAAGACAGTGGAGGCGGAAAAGAGACGGAAAACTAATATATACTGGAAGATAGCAGACAGTGGTTGTGTTATAGAAATAGCGAAGGAGATAATAGCAGTATGAGAGAAAGAGTGGGACACAGTGGCGGTAAAACATAGTTGGCAGTGACAGAACAATACTAGTATAAGAGTCAAGGTGAGAATGTCGGGGGGGGGGGGGGGGGCAGGAATAAAGAGAAAGTGGTGGAAGTGGTTAACAGCCAGTGATAATGAGAGACAGAATAGACAGAATGACAACGAGGAAAAGAGAGATAGTGACAACAGTAAAAAGAGACAGCAGCAGCAGGGAGGAAGGAATGAGATATTAGCAGTAAGAGAGAGGAAGAGGGAGACTGTGACACTGAGAGGAGACTGCAGTAGTAGGACAGAGCGAAGGGAACTATGGCTATGACACAGGAGACGAGAGACACAAAGAGATAATGACAGTGAGTTGCGCTGAATGAGGGAGTGAGAAAGGAGAACTGGAAGTTGATGGGTGTGAGCAAGTTACAGTTAGAGGAGTTTGGGATAGTTTGAGGTGAGCTGCATGTTAAAAAGAAGCGCAGACATGTTCGCATTCCAAAATTTTTGGGAAAAGTTTTAAAGATGCTGAGGCAGCTAGAATGAGGCAATAGGTACCCACTTTGCGCTCAGAGTCTTTTAAATAAAGTGAAACGTTTTCGCATTTTTGTGCTCCATTAGAAGCATTTTTCACTGATTTTGTCATCTTGGTCGTAATTCGAGATGCATGTTACGGGAAGTAATATGTTTTTTCACTTTTTCAGAAGAATTGTTGAACATATTGAATATGAGATTTCTGGTGTGATATGGGTTCCTGCCGAGGGTTCAGAGAACATGTTCAGCATCCCGCTTCAGGACAGCAGTGGCATATTCCTGCCTCCCGCCATCAGACTAGCAGCCTTTGCTGATTGTAAATGACCTCTGCAGAAGTTAGAGCAAGCGCTGTACACAGAACGCCAGCCTTCCTCTCGTACCTCATCACAGTGCAGCTTTGCCCCATTGGTGTGGTGAAGGAAGATGCTATAGCGGTGAACGGAGCCAGATTTCGTATAGAGAAATGGAAAATTGTGCCTTGCTGTCACTGATGGCGAGTTGCAAGTGTCCTGTGTCTATCTGGAGAGATGCAACTGTCCAAGTGTGACTGTGTATGCGGGCATCTCTACGCGTCATGGTGAAGGTAGTTTGCAGCCTAAAGATTGACATACAAATGAGGGATGGAAGGAGTGCCCTTGCAACCGGCATCAGTCTGCATTGAATGTCGGACGGGTTCTTTTCCGTAACTCCATACAAGCTGTATCAACGAGCGACGAGGAAGGATGGGGACTGACTGCAAGTCGGTGACGAAACAGTCGCTGCTCCAAGAAGACTGTTTTATATTCCCGTGATCAGCCTGACAGTCAAGTAAATGTTCAAATGTGTGTGAATTTTTAAGGGAGCGAACTCCTGAGGTCATCGTTCCCTAGACTTACATACTACTGAAACTAACTTACGCTAAGAACAATACACACACTCATACCCAGGGAAGGACTCGAACCTCCGACGGAAGGGGCCGCGCAGTCATTGACATGGCGCCTCTAACCGCGTGGCCACTACGCGCGGCGGCCAAATAAACGTTAAGTTGTATATCGACTACTAAATCCACAGTATTTCCCAAGGCAATGATTTCTACGCATGGGTCAGAATTCTGAAATGAACAAAAAGTTTATTGCCAGATTCTAGGAGAAGCTAGTGGCCACTCTTGGCACCGATCCCCATCCCCTGCATGAGGAATATTTCCAGAATGAATTTTCAGTCGGCAAACATATCCTAGGCTGCAGCTAAGCCATGTCCAGGAACGCTAGTCCTGCTAGTTTCGTACGATAACTTCCGTAGGAGATGAGTTACTGGCGGAAATAAAGATGTAAAGAAAGGTAGTGAGTCTGCTTGGGTAGTTCATTCGATGGAGCACTTGTTTGCGAAAGGAAAAGATCCCTAGTCCGAGTCTCGGTCCGCCACACAGTTTTGATGATAACATTAATTGTTGTTTCGTGTGCATGCAAGTTAAGTGTGTGGGTCAAAGTATCCAATACTATAGTGATATTATGCGCTAATTCTTCTTCTACAGTTAAGCGACAGATGGTACGAAAATAATAGTGTATGAATATTTAAGAAGAATTTGTTTTACCTAGACTTCTTCACACTGTCCCGTATGTTATGTACATGATGTATTCAAACATACCACTGAAAACTGGTGTTCTATATTTTGTGGTTCCTGTATGGGCCGTAAATGATGCATTTGTATTATGTTCCGTTTTGGAAATTTAAACTATCTTTTCACGTCTGTTTCGGTTAATAAAGCTACTGAGTGTTTCTGTGAGACACTAGAGTAGCAACAAAAACGTTCACCTTGCTTACATTCACCGTCTTCTGCCAGAGTCATTGATAATTCAATATATATTAACTACGCTTTTTTAACGGAACCTCTTTTGTTTCCGATGTACTCCCTTTCCGCAAAAACTAAACCTGTGTAGAGCTTAACTAAGTCAGGCATCAACTGGGATATTTATTTCAGAAATGAGTGAAGTGTTAAAAAAAAAGAGTAAAAGATGTACCCATCAGATAAAAATATGTCAAGATGAAATGATCACAACGAGTGCGAAAACTGTGAGTTATCTTACTGTCATGAGCTGACCTTGCCTGTTTAGAGAAACGTGAACAAAATTCTTAATTGATGATTTTGTAATTTAAGGTTTTTCAAATGGCTCTGAGCACTATGGGACTTAACATCTGAGGTCATCAGTCCCCTAGAACTTAGAACTACTTAAACCTAACTAACCTAAGGACATCACACACATCCATGCCAGAGGCAGGATTTGAACCTGCGACCGTAGCAGTCGCGCGGTTCCAGGCTGTAGCGCCTAGAACCGCTCGACCACTCCGGCCGGCTAAGGTTTTTCATCAGCTGGAATCTTTCTGAAGAAGATGTCTTATATTATTTTAGGCTCCGAGATTTAAATTATACTAGTTTCAGGCATTTATTCAATATCTGGAGTTAACTGAGATTTCTCGGATATTTTATACAGTACATTTACGAGAAAAGACAATTGTGGAATTTCCACCTGTTTAATAGTTAGTACCTGTAAAGTAAATAACTGTTCACATCGTTTGAAAGCACAGCTCAAGACTCTGTGCTTCTTGGGACAGATAGTAGTACTGATTTCGTTTGCAGGTCCATAAAGCAGAAATAAGAGTGGGAATAACTACGAAACAAGCATTCAGACGCGCGGAATAGAATTTTTGTGGCTAACAAACATGTCTTCAAAGTCACGTAATTTTTGTTAATTACAATTTGCATTCGTAATTGTTTAAGTTATTCACCGTTGCTGTTGCTAATAAATAGACGTGTAAAAACAGCGCCAGTACGTGTAAGTTTTAACGTTTGTATTTTTATTTTTTTTTCAAAATGCAGACAACAGTGTATTAACAAATGTAACGTGAGGTTTTCCATCTGATGTTGCGACATCCGCATTAAACTCCATAGATGAAGAGCCAGTGAAGCTTTTCATGAACAGATCATTACTAGAATGTCCATTTCGTTTAATCGAATTTCAGTATCTTTTTGTAATAGACAAGGAAAGTTAATTTTCCCCAGAATGTTTCATCATGTTACAATGGTTACAGCCGTTTCCAGTAGGGTCCTCATGGCTGTGAAAAATGTCTCAGATTCCTAACAATACTGACTGCAACCTTTGCTAAATATTTCCAAATCCTTTTTTAAAACTGAAATCTTTCATTAGCGATGAAGCCGTGGCAGAGGTACTACACTTTCCAAGCCCTGTCTAGTTGCTATATGCGTTATCGGGACAGTGGTGTATTAAAACACAAATAAAATTGGTATAATAGTTGTTTCATCTAGGTAGTTTTCGCCTCGAATAATAATTTTGGAAAATGAGATTGTCCCAGTTGGTTTTGAACTGCACTCCCCAATACGAGTTCGGCGTGTTGATCCCTGGTCTCCTCTCGCGGTGCTCCGGGAGAGATCGGCTCAGCTGAGAGAGTTACATCGGATCCGGGACGTTTCTTTCCACTGGCGAGGCTTGGGCGGGTGGTGGGAGAAGAAGGGGGGGGGGGGGAGGAGTAGAGGAGAGGAGGTAGGCCACCCTGGGTCAGGTCAGCGCCCGCCGCCCCGGGCAGCTCAGCTCAGCCCTGCTCAGCTCAGGACACGTGGGGACGGTCGTCCGGGGCTACACACTCACAGGCCAAGGCGTCAGGCGCCTTCTGCGGGCTGTCTCTGGCGTTGTAAAACTAACTACACTTCTGTCGGTTGTCAGATTACACCAATGGTTTGACGTCTCAGTTTATTGCTATTTCATTTTTCTGTTGATAGTATTGCCACATCCGACAACCATTCGTGAATCAGGTAAAACTTAATTAGCTTGTGCGATAGTCACGGCAACAGCCTTTTTCAGTCAGAAGGATCACGCTTACACGTAGCCTGTCGAGGCTGCATCCTTGGGAAAGACTCACACCACAGAGGGGACAGCAACACAGAAATGTATCACTCAAGAAAGATATCTTTGTTTTAATACTGTGGTGCAGGACCCCTTATAAAAGATGAAGACGTAATTATTTTCTATCAGCTCATTCAGTGGACATCTGACATGAAGTAAATTAGCATTCACTCGTCAAAACAAACGCTCCCTCTCATCAAATTCCCAGTGGCACCCCGTAAATCACGTGACCCTTTAGCTACTAAGCGCATTGCGCCTTTTAAAAGAATTATTGATGAAGTTATCCTAATTTGAAATGAGTCCGACTTCCTGGGAACTCCGTTTCTTCCACATCCCATCCATACAAACTAGAGGCCATAAAACTTCAAATGTTGTTGTTGTGGTCTTCAGTCCTGAGACTGGTTTGATGCAGCTCTCGATGCTACTCTATCCTGTGCAAGCTTCTTCATCTCCCAGTACCTACTGCAGCCTACATCCTTCTGAATCTGCTTAGTGTATTCATCTATTGGTCTCCCTCTACGAATTTTACCCCCCACGCTGCCCTCCAGTACTAAATTGGTGATCCCTTGATGCCTCAGAACATAAAAAATATTGTTTTCCTAATGTCGAGTTCGATCCATGAATCTACCTGTCTACTGCGATCACAAAGAGCAGTGGGAAAAGGACATTTTTAAAATTGAAACTGATCAAAGACAGACTTGTAGGACAGGCTGAGCCTTTTGGGCTCTCTCGGTATTAGAATGTTACTTTAAGACAAAATAAGTTACGAAAATATTTTAGATAGGTTCATTAGTATAAAGTGTAGGCGCAAACCAACTATCCTCAAACTTTATTTAGAAATTGAAGTTGAAGGCTGATTATCTGGGACAGTATATTATTTTAATTAGATATAGGGAAAGTCTGCTTGATTGATACATTCTTTTTGTTATGTTGCGTTTACCTAACCAGCTAATAACAGTAACAAATGTGTAACAGTTTGTCACGTTTTAAAATTGAAATAGTGACTTTGGATCGACATGAATCTCAAAATTTGTGCTCATTTAACATACACAAGATGTTCCAGGAGAAATGGTCAGTATTCAGGGAAATAACTGGAAAACCATTTGAAGCAAAGAAGACTGGTAAACATAGGCTCTAAGTTGCATACTTCAATAACCATAAGGATTTCGTCTGCGCTGCTATGAAACACATCTGTTCTACTTAAAGGATACACTTTAGAGCCCACACATAGCAGACGTTTCCGCTTCGAATGATCGTTCCTGCCAAGTTCCTGAATACTGCCCACTCCAAGGATGAATCTGCTTTGTGTGGCCTTGCAGCCATACACAGGTTGATTCAGCTGCCCCTACACAAGGGTTTTACGCAACCTGCAACACCTTCAAATACGACAAGCGATATTTTCATTTCCTCTCGCGAGCTACATGCAGACTACTAGCCCTACAGAAAACACGAACAGGACATTTCTGTAGGAAATTTAATGTAGTTGATTTTTATACTGGCATACGTTTTTCGCTAGAGGCTTTAGTTTCTGAATTATTCAAGAACAACATACCAAAGTGACCTTCAATGGCTTTTTTTTCTTTTCTCAAATAACGCAAAAACTTTGGCCTCCAGCGAAAACGTATCCCAGTACGAAATTTAACTACATTAAATTTCCTACAAAAAGGCCCTGTCCATTTTTTTTTCTGTAGAACTACTATCTGTTGCACATAGCGCGTAAGAGAATATGTTTGATGATATTTGGTTTGTGGGGCGCTCAACTGCGCAGTCATCAGCACTTGCACAGAGACCCAATTTTTGTCACACTCCAATTTTTTACGCAGTCCAATCTACGCACTATTACAAATGATGATGGTGATGAAATGATACTGTTGAATACCTTAGTGATTTCTAGTTTTTTTAAATTTTTTTTATTCTCATCAGTCCAATGAATCATAAATTGTCTAGTAAAATTTTATACACTTTACCAATAAACCTTTAATGCTGAGTTAATTCGAACACTGCCCTAATTTTTTTTTCTTGCAGTTACTTATCACAAAATTTCCACTGGAAGGCCCCACACTATAGATTCAGCCTTAGGATGTATCGATCGTAATACGACCCTGACTGCCGGATACAAAAGAGTGTATGATTACGCACAGTTCACTATTCTTCAGTACCAGTGAGCTACGTTTTTCTGACAACACCTTTGCCAATTCTTGTACACCAAATAGTTTCGTTATGTTTAGTTTAAATGATGTTCTTTTGAACATTAAAGGGGAAACTCCACCAGGAAAACGTTACCGTTAACTTAAATGCTATAGTTTTAAGATCTGTGCCAAAGGCAGTAAATGTGAAAAAATGTTACAGTTCTCTGTATGCATTTGTGGCTTCCTTGGTTCCTTTAAACAGCGCATTTAGTTGCATAAAAAATATGTCAATCATTGTGTTAAAATGCGCCACTCCCCTCTAGTTGCTGTCTGCGCCGTGAAAGCAAACATAAAAGTACAGGAAGGAAGGCAGGAGGCGGTGTGCGATGAATATGCAGCTCACCAAACAGGAAGTTCGCGGCACTGAGATTACGACCTGCCCTGGTTGCACCACTCTACTTACGCCCGTGCTGTAAGTGAAGCTAATATTGTGTTACAAAGTGACCACAGGACAGCCCTAGAGAGCATCATTATAATTATCATTATATAAAATAAAATTAAGCGGTAAGGAGTAACTCTGCAAACTAAACCATTTTGAGAATGCGAATAGCTAGATTTGTGTACTTCGCTACAAATGTATAGTAAAGTTGATAGTTTTCTCAATAACCCTACAGCTAACTGTATGACTCAGTTGCACAAGAAGAAATACCAGAAGCAGTCAGTGAAACTATAAATATGAAATGCTATGGTCAGATGACACACATAGCACAATAGAGACACTGCGAACACTTTATGCAATGACTAAAAAACTACAAAAAAAGAAAATTGCTGATTCCATGGCTACTTTTCAAGAGGATAGAACAAAGCTCCTATGTAAACAGTAGGTTAGTTTTCTGTCACGGGTTTAAAAGGAGGAAACTCGTCGTTCTCAGTGGCACCACTTAACAATGAATACAGTTTGACTTAGCAATATATTTTTTTTATTTGTTATGAGACAGCTTTAAATGCAGGAAAACACTGTGGCACATATAAACAAGCAGTACCACTTCGCATTACTAATCCATTGAAATCTTTGTACAGAAACAACTTTACCACAACAACAGGAACCAATGACACTTTTAGCCTTATAACTAGTTTTTCCCAGTGAGTCGGACAAGGGTGGTCTCTATCATGACGGCAGTCAAGATCCTCTTGCTAATTCTTTCATCTGCCAAACCTCTGTCACATTTTTAGAGGCAGACGTCGATTCTGCTCCACAGTGAATGTGTGATCACATTTTTAGAAGTAGACGTCGATTCTGCTCCACAATGAATATGTGAGCAAGTGTACAGGTTGACCCATTCAGTCGTTCTTCATTTACTTCGATAGCAGTTACCTTTAATGCTCAGATCATATTTCATCTTCAAGAGAATTTCTTTTGTCATTAGATTCGCTGAAACAACGTAAGAATTTGGTAGATAGTTTTCCGAAAGAAACACACAATAAGTTACAAAACTAGTGAGCTCCAAAACTCATAAATGACAAATTGTCTGGCAATGTATCTGCTACCTGCTCAACTTGAAACCTTCGTGTTTTCATTTCTAACGATCGCGTTTACGCTTGTAACAAACCTGCGTAACCTTTAGGGTTTATGCTTCTAAGAGTGACTGCTGTATACACTGTATACTACAACGTAGATGTAACCTTTATCCTCTAATCTTCCAGTTGTGTAATGTTATAGCGTAGTACTCCGAACGTGGGTTGGAAGATTTAATTGTGATTGCTATCTAATCTTTAAGCTGTGTACTCAGCATACTGTGACACCAACATAAAATGACTGTACAACTATCTGAGTATGAAATGTGACTGTGATTGGTACAACTTTCTAAGACAATGAATCCAGTAGGAAATGTGAACTAGCACCTGTGGTTAATAAAATTTCAGCAATCGAGATTTTGGCACTGACTGACATGTAGAACAACTATGTGCAGTTACTGATATTAATGTGAATCTAAATAGGACGTGTAATTATTAACTCTTCCCTGAGTACTCTGAACATTGTTTGTCATGGCCCTGATATTAATTCTTACCTATAACGTAGCTCAGCTATGCTCTGCCGTCCTACCTCTGATGTAACACTTCTCTGCACATTGACCTGAAATAAGTCACGCTGCTCTTGCCAAAAGCGCCGCCAAGCAAAATCACTGTGGCACGTCTCTGTTAAATAAATCAAGAAAGGTGTAAAGCGTGTGAATATGTTCGCACTCAGCAGCTCTTCAGTCCGTAAGGGTAACATATGAAGGTGCAGTATTAAGTAAATCAGAGACGTATTTCTGATTAGTTTCTGTGCCCTGCAGGGCCGTGCAACTGGCGCGAAGCACATTATTGACTCCGCTTTGGTCGTGAGCTTATCTTTGGCGGAGCCGCGGCGCCTGCTGAGGGCAGGAAAGCCATTGGGAAAGGACGTGAGTGCGTTTGGGTAGAGGAGTCTAAAATCCCGGGTGAGAGAAGTGTTAACGTCGCCCGAGAATACCTTTACGCACCCTGTATCGGTGAGCAAGGTGCCACTACGCTGCAGAATGTTGAATATTGTGACTGGCGACAACTGCTGGAAGCAGGAGCTGTTGGGTATCGAAGCAGTTATGCCGTATGACTACATATGCCAACGTTACCAGGAAACTTACTTAGCAACATGCTAAGCAACAGACTTTTCCAGATTTACTCTGATAACGACAGAAGAAAAGTCTTCAAAGTAAGTGACGGTCAACCTTAAGGATCTGTACTGACCCCTCTCCTTTTCAGCTTATACATTTATGACCTGCCAGCTACAACCTCAAGGAAATTCATATATGCTGATGACATCTGTTTGTTAACCCAAAGCTCCAGTTTCACCACTGCTGAAAGCACATTAACTGCCGACATGGATATCCTGGACACATACTTCAGGAAATGGTGCCTCCGCCTAAACCCTCTGAAAACTGTTACTTCAGCATTCCACCTACGGAACAGACACTCTGACTATCAATCAGAAGTTAAGCTCCGAGCACAAAAAAAATGGTTCAAATGGCTCTGAGCACTATGGGACTTAACTGCTGAAGTCATCAGTCCCCTAGAACTTAAAACTACTTAACCTAACTAACCTAAGGACATCACACACATCCATGCCCAAGGCAGGATTCGAACCTGCGACCGTAGCGGTCACGCGGTTACAGACTGTAGCGCCTAGAACCGCTTGGCCACCCCGGCCGGCTCCAAGGACAAACCTTGAAGTACTACAGCACACCGAAGTACCTCGGAATAACACTGGATAGGTCCCTAACTTACCGACAACATCTCTCCAACGTGGCCGCAAAAGTGAAGACCCGTAATAATATCGTTCAGAAGCTTGCTGGTACCTCCTGGGGTTGCAGCGCTCAAACCCTAAGATCAACTGCTTTGGCACTATCATACTCTGTCGCTGAATACTGTTGTCCAGCGTGGATGAACAGTGCTCACTGTAGCAAGACAGATGTGTAACTCAACCAGACAATGTGACTTATCACAGACTGCATGGCTACCCGTTTCAAGTAACATCCAACCTCCAGCTCTACGAAGATCAGATGCTCTCCTGAAGATCTGGAGAAACATTCAGAAGAACCCCTAGCTACCCGTACACAGCTATATATTAATAGCAAAACATCAGCGTCTGAAGTCAACAAAACCACCTTGGCGAACTGCACGCAATCTTGAAGCCTCCGACATTAACATCAACGAAGTATGGAGAAGTCAGTGGGAAGAATCGTCAGTGTTCAACGGTCATCTGGTTGAAAAGTCTTCGAAGCGAGTTCCAGGTTTCACACTCCCCAGATGCCAGAGGAGAACCATCAACCGCATCCGAACAGGACAAGGGAACTGCGGATATCTAAAGCACAAATGGGAATGGGCAACATCTCCAGGTTGTACATGTGGAGCTGCCCTGCAAAAAATAAATCACATTGTTGGTGAATGCCCGAAACGAACTTTTGGGGGATCAATAAATGACATCCACCTGAAGGGCTCAACTAGATCAACTTAGAAATCTGAGAACTTGTGTAATGTGTACATAATTTAGCATAATACTTCGGACATTTGATTCTGTACCTGTATATTGCTTATCATCTCTTACAGTGTATACTCATAAAATTATGTATTTGATTCAAGCTCTGTATCACCATACGATAAATAAAATAACCAGGAAGTGTTGGACTTATTATTTTGCTAGCGGACTTACGACTTCACTTTTGGTGAGCATTTTTCTATTTAGGTCTGTGGTTAAGAAGTGCTAAATCTTGGTCATTTCTCGAATTTTTGCTGAATCTGTGTGGCCTGAACGCACAATTAGAACTAGCTTGTCAATGGCACACTTCGTTTCACTGGTAATTCTGCAGTACCTTATTCGTATTTGTTCGCGGTCGTTTAGTAAATTAGGTGACAAATGTTGATGGTGTTAGGACAGCAACCAGCCACAAATTTACTTTCAAAAAAATAGTTCAAATGGCTCTGAGCACTATGGGACTTGACATCTATGGTCATCATTCCCCTAGAACTTAGAACTACTTAAACCTAACTAACCTACGGACATCACACCACACCCAGTCATCACGAGGCAGAGAAAGTCCCTGACTCCGCCGGGAATCGAACCCGGGAAAAATTTACTTTCAGTCCCTTTATGTAAACCGACTGAGGATGAATCACAACGATTCGAAACCGGTAACGGTAGCCTTTGAATAAAGGAACTGAAAGTAAATTTGTGGCTGGTTGCTGTCCTAACACCATCAACATTTGTCTTCAAACAACAGCCACGGTCTCCATCATGTCATCATATGACAAAATTGAATTATGTGACAAGTCATGCAGACGTTTTCAGTGCATTGTTTGAACCTTTGTCTGTTCAGAGTTAAACAGTAAGTGGCTGCGTACTTCTTTTCGCGTACTTTGCTGGTTTTGCACGTGTTTCTACTGTACCTCTTGTCAGGATCTTATTTAAATTCTTATTTAAATTCAGTCTTGAGTAAACGGATTGACAAATGCTACGACGGTTGTAACTCCTTTATCCTGCTAAGTGTTCGGAGTTAAACAACTATCGGCTGTGTATCTGTGCTTTTCTTGTTTATTAACTGGCTTTATGCATATGTGTTGCAGTTGTTTTACTGTACGATTGGCAGAAAGCTGATGTCTTGTGTTTAACAGGCTCGACGGACTTACGTTACTGGCTACACATCTTTGAAAAATGTTCAAATTGTGTGCGAATTCCTAAGGGACCAAACTGCTGAGGTCATCAATCCCTAAACTTACATACTACTTAAATTGAGTTAAACTAACTTATGCTAAGAACAACACACACACACCCGTGCCCGAGGGAGGATTCGAAACTTCGGCGGGAGGGGCCACGCAATCCGTGACATGACACCGCAAACCGCGCGGCCACTCCGCGCGGCACAGAATTTTGAGGAGCTGTGCTGAGTAAGTACGGTCACAGCAGACTAGGTATTTTCTGTTTAAAATCATATTGCTGTTCCTGTTGTGTTTTTACTCTTAGGATTTGGTTTTAAGACATCCTGATTTAGGTTTTCCGAGATTTTCCTAAATCAATTCAGGCAAATGTTGCAATGGTTCTTTTGAAAGGGCACAGCCGATTTTCTTACACATCCTTCCATAATCAGAGCTTGTGCTCCGTCTCTAATGACCTCGTCGATGGGATATTAATCGTTAATCTCCTCCTACACTTCCTGTTAGTGAAGAAGGTGAAGCATTGGGTACTGTATGACTTTGTCAACAGCAAGCTTCCACACCAGGAAGTACACGCCTGCGGCAAAATAGGGTATATTTTGTTCTCTACTGAAGTTGCCGAGCCGAGTGAGTTAACTTTGTGTTACTCTTGTGATCGCTCTTTTCCGCAACACGGCTTGCTCTGTAGAGGTTAGTACGTCACCCTGCCTAGAAATTGGTTTGCCGCTAGAGCGCTAACCTTAAACCGATACTTTTTTTCGGTGCGTTAGCGACGCCGTGTTGGGCTTGTGGACTCTTGTTTGTTCTAGTTTTGGGACGCGGTACGGTTCCGTTGTTATTAGGTTGCTGTTAGCGTTCTTTGAAAGTATCTGTGTGTGTGCATTGATGTATAGTTCTTGGTTGCTGGCCCAGTTCCAGTTGGCCGGGCGGTCTAACGCACGGCCTTCCGGGCGGGAAGGAGCGCCTGGTCCCCGGTACGAATCCGCCCGGCGGATTTGTGTCGAGGTCCGGTGAACCGGCCAGTCTGTGGATGGTTTTTAGGCGGTTTTCCATCTGCCTCGGCGAATGCAGGCTGGTTCCCCTTATTCCGCCTCAGTTACACTATGTCGGCGATTGCTGCGCAAACAAGTTCTCCACGTACACGTACACCACCATTATTCTACCACGCAAACATAGGGGTATAGGGGTTACGCTTGTCTGGTGTTAGACGTTCTCGGGGGGGGGGGGGGGGGGGGGGCGTGTGCCGAACCGCACAATAACCCTGACCCTGACAGAGTGGTCGGTGTGGGGGTGAAGAAGACTGCAGTAGTCGTCGTGGGATTGCGAACCACTGCGGCTGCGGCGGGGACGGAGCCTCTCCGTCGTTTCTAGGTCCCCGGTTAACATACAATACAATACAATAGTTCTTGGTTTGCGTTCTTAAGTTTGTTAATACGCCGTCTAACTGCAAGGAGTTTGTCTTGGCTCCTGTATAAATTCAGTGGGCATTTTGTTGTTTCTGAACGGCTTGTGTGGCCGCTCGAAAGAGGCTTTACGCTTGTAGTCAGGAGCCATGCATTTTGTTAGCTCTAGGCTGTGCTTGTCAGATAATTACTTCAAAGAGTACCTTACTGAAATTCTTGCGACGCGCTCCGTCTCCAGCATCACATGTAAGAAGTTGTAATTTACTCTTACCGATTACTAGTTCAGTGTCACCAACATGTAATTGCTATTGTACTGAGTGTTGGTTACATTGACACCTGTTGCTATGTGTTTCAACCTAGGAATATTCTGGACATGTGTTAGCCGTCCTTAAACTCAGCAAAGGCGCCGTTCTCTTTTATTGTACTTTTTATTGAAATTATTGGTGTTTGGGTTGTGTTATTTGATCATTGTGTCCAAATCTGGGAAGCCATTAATTACTGTAGTGCGGCTCCACCATTTGACTTTTTCTGTTTTAAGTAAGTTACTAAAAGTTTAATGAAGTGTGGCCGCTTGGTAAACTTAAACTGAGATTTATTTTGTCTGTCTTTTTCTACTGGGAAAAAATTTTGATCGGAAATTTGTGGATCTCTGGAAAGAATTGGTCCTTTTTTCTGGAGTTCTCAGTAAATTTATTGTTAGCCTTAGGCTGTTATTTCAGCATCAGCACCTTATCGCTCCAAACTTAGCTCCCTACCACAACAATTTCTGTATTTCGATTGAGAAAGCATGGACGATTAAAAGTTTAGTATTTGAAATTATGAACGTGACAGAGGTTTAACATTGGTTTTACTAAGAATCATTTGGACACCAGCACGGGAACGTAAAACTGTCTTAGTAAACTGAACAATTTTGACTATGTATTAATTCTACATTAATACATTTAAAATGTTGAAGAGCGATGTAATGCTTTTCTGAACCTACGGATGGTAATTATAAAGTAGCTGCACAAATAATATAAGGTTAACTAAGAATGGAACTATGAAGCACGAAATGAAAAAACTTCCCCCAGCCATATCACTCTCACATTTACTATCGTAGTTAACAGACTTGCTCCGGCAGATGTTACGTTATCAAGAGTACGCCGAGGTGGAGAAAACAGTGTCGCGAAAGTGAGTTTCCATGCCGTCACTGCCAACAGTAGAAGCCAGAGAAAAAAAGGGAGAATGCCAGAAACTGACGTCATCTACCCCTAATAACATTAACTCTGGTAGCCCATAGGTATCTGCTCCACACATGCGCTGTGGCAAGGATTACAAAACGACTGCCATTTCCACAACTTACAGACACTATGATTGACGGAAAATAATGTAAAAAACAGGGGAAAATGTCTTTTAGAGCAAAAACCATATTAAAGGAAGAACTATGCGTGAAACTAAATGAATTTAGGCATTTATGGAAACAACAAAATGAAAACTGGGCAACAAAGAAAAAACTGGAAATCTTAATATTTCTGCCACTGAAAGCGGAAACCAGACAAATAATAGTTCACGTAAAACACGTAAACGTAAATGATGTTCAATGTAATATGTGGGAATTATTCATTGCTTAAGTATAGATGCAACGAAAAAAGTCCGAGAATCAGGTATATTGAATTATGATAGTGTATAAATTACATATCACGCCTGAATCCAGGATAATCGAAATTGTATGCCAGGGAAGTGAATACCAGAATGCCGAGAGACAAGAAAACGAAAAACAGTGCTGATGATAATGGATAATATGATCATATTAGGATTGCTATGAGCATGACTATGATGATGGTGTTGCCTCTACATTTCGCTGCTTGTGAAGTGACTATATTTCTAGAACTCCGTTCATTTTTGGATAAATAATCCAGTGATACTATATAACAGTGCCTGCGCACATAGACGGAACCTAAGAATGATGATGCCTAAATAGTCACTGAAGGTTGCGCGCAATTGTCATCGCACGACTCTCACAGGTTAGCGTAACGTATAACGAGAGGAATGTGTGATCGGATGTACGACACCTTTGCTTGCCCTCGGGTGGTGAGCTACACAGAACAAAAGCTCAGGTTGCAGATTATTGGGTACTGTAGGCTAAATATGACCGACACATTTATTCTGCATAAATCGAGCCTATAAAGTCCAACTTATGACACTTTGAAGCAGTATAGCGTGATGTCTGCGTTCAATCTTCTACTTCAAATCTCAGCTGTGTTACTTCGAGTGAACACACCCGCCCCCCAATCCCCCCCCCCCCCACTTTCTTTGCGTTTTGCCACCCGAAACTTAATATTTGTAGTCTCATTGTGTTGTTAATGGGTATATTTCAGGGCAGAAAACAAGCTCGTAATTTTATATGAACATGCATGTTAACTTTCAAAAGGAGTGACGGGGTTTACAAAATTCTTTGCACTTCACTATTTTCATGTCTGTTTCGGCAATGCTCTGTTCTACTGCATCTTAAATGTCACTTGCCTAGACGAGTTCAACAGTCTTGAGGAAATAAAGCAGAATTCCTTAGGCATAGACAACATTTATTTCCCTAAACACAGGGACTCGATGGCATCCCGAAAACTTCTGTTAGAATGACAACGAGAGCTTTTTGACGTGCTGGAAACGATAGCATCCCCTGGATAGCTAATACTTCCATCGAGATGAAATACTACGAAAACACTAGCTACAGCTGAAAGACGATGCCCGAGCGCTGTGGTTAGACCAAGAATTACTGTTCAAAGAAACTACATAAATAAATTTTAATAACATCAAAAATGAGGTATGAATCGATCACTTTCATGTCAATGAAAAGCATGAAAAACCTTGATGGCATATAAAAAATTTCGAGTGTATCTATAGCAGGTGTGGCTAACCTATTGCTCGAAAACAGTGATTTCCAAGGTAAAGATGTGGCTCTCCAAAGAAATTGTTCGTTTGTTCTAGATGGCGCATATAATAAGGTTATGGAACGAAAGAGTGGAATTAAGATCCAAACAACATATCGATAAATTCAGTTTCATCATTACAGTAACAAAACAACTTTGAAGAGAGGAAGATTGAGGAGGCGAGAGAAGAGAGAGAGAGAGAGAACAAACTATAGCACAACATTTCCAGTGTTGAGGTGGCTGTATGATTATGTTCTGATAACAAGTAAAATAAAAACTAAAATGCTTTGAAGAGTAACAGCACCAGGAACCGCATTCTGATTGATCTGTGAAGATGTCTAGAGAACTATAGATACTGAACAAAAACGAAAAAGATGGGGAGTACTGGTCGAATGGCGCAATCCGTAACGGCTTAAGAGCGTTGTCCATATCGAACGGACCACGTTGGGTAATAAACTTGCCGCAAACAGCCAAGACAAGTAGCCTATAAATCGGAACGATAGCAGAGAGGGCTATAGAGCTGATCGAAACGTGATTTCACGCGGCGGTAATCCGTTAGCCGCGGCTGAGCCTGAGTGCCCTGTATCGCTGGCACGTGAGATCGGCCGGCCTTGGCGTCGCATTTCCGGAAGGCGGCTGCCAACCGCACCAAGCACCAACCACGGCCCAACAGCGGGCGGTTCCCAACAGACCAGGCCAACAGCTTGTCAGGCTTGAAACGAATTCCACACACACACACGCACACACAAACGCGCGCGCCCGGGCTTACACCAACATTTCTACTTCGCAAGATACTTAAGTCTATTTGGGAAAGGGTATTTTACGTGCCGTTGTCTTTTCCCCCATACCCTGGTCCAGCCGCGGGAGACTCGCGGGAAGAATGACTCGTCGGTAAGACTCTGTGTGAGTTCGAATCTCTCTAACTTTACCTTTACAATCTCTTCGCGACGTATACGTAGGAGAAAACAATAAATTGGTCGACTATCCTAGGAACGTACGCGTTCGGAACTTTAAGGTAAACACTATCCCTCTCGTGTAGCGTCTGCCAATGGAGTTCGATTAGCATCTCCGGCACGCTTTCGCGCTTACAAAACAAATCTTCGCTACTATTCTTTAAGTCTTCCCTGTTTCCTTACTCAAGCCTGCCTAGTAGCTTCCCAATTCAGGCTGACGAGCAATAGTGATGTATCTGTCGAATGAGCGTTTTGTAAGCTAGCATTTTCTTGTGAGGTTTACACTTCCTGAGGCGTCTTCCAATGAATCGTAGTTTTATATTTGCATCTACATTTTTACACATCAACAAAAGCAAAACGAGGATAAAGGAATGTAGTCGACTTAAATCGGGTGATACTGCGGGAATTAGATTAGGAAATGAGACGCTTAAAGTAGTAAATGAGTTTTGCTATTTGGGGAGCAAAATAACTGATGATGGTCGAAGTAGAGAGGATATAAAATGTAGACTGCCAATGAGAAGGAAAGCGTTTCTGAAGAAGAGAAATTTGTTAACATCGAGTATAGATTTAAGTGTCAGGAAGTCGTTCCTGAAAGCATTTGTATGGAGTGTAGGCATGTATGGAAGTGAAACGTGAACGATAAATAGTTTAGACAAGAAGAGAATAGAAGCTTTCGAAATGTGGTGCTACAGAATAATGATGAAGATTAGATGAGTAGATCACATAGCTAACGAGGAAGTATTGAATATAATTGGAGAGAAGAGAAATTTGTGGCACAACTTGACTAGAAGAAGGTATAAGTTGGTAGGGCATAGTCTGAGGCATCAAGAGATCACCAATTTAGTATTGGAGGGCAGCGTGGAGGGTAAAAATCGTAGAGGGAGACCAAGAGATGAATACACTAAACAGATTCAGAAGGATGTAGGTTGCAGTAGGTACTGGGAAATGAAGAAGCTTGCACAGGATAGAGTTGCATGGAGAGCTGCATCAAACCAGTGTCTGGACTGAAGACCACAATAACATCAACAACAACATTTTTACATTGTATAGTACGTGACAGAGGGAAGTTCCCACTGCACCGCTTCTTCGGGCTCCTTTCCGTTCTTATGGAGCACGAGAAGAATCACTGCTTAAACTCCTCTACGCACGTTGTCATTAGTCTAATCTTTTCCTCGCGACCCTCAAGGGAGTAATATGTAGGGCGTTGTGTTACGAAGAGTGTTCAATAAGCAATTTTTCGATTGAAAAAATGCGGAATTTGTTGTGGGACATCGTAGAATATTCCCGCTTCAGCCCCTGTAGTCTCGTGAAATTCCGATAGGTGGCGGCGCTATACGTAACATTTAAAATGGCTTCTGCATCGGAAGTGCGTTCCAAGCAGAGAGCTGTCATCGACTTCCTTTTGGCGGAAAACAAGAGCATCGCAGATATTCATAGGTGCTTGCAGAATGACTACGGAACCTTACAAGCACCCACCCACATACTTTGCTGTGATCTACAAACACAATTAGATATCATGTGTTAGGTTGTACATCATATATATGAAAATATAAAGGAGACTGACATTGTCACTTACGCCTTTTAAATAATTGTTAACGCTTATTGCAAGAAAGGTGTCTCAATTTTCATACTAGTAGAGGGTGATAAAAGAAATTATTAAGGTAGTGAAGGGACACGAAAATTTAATAGTCATGGGTGACTGGAATTCGACAGTAGGAAAAGGAAGAGAAGGAAACGTAGTAGGTGAATATGGATTGGGGCTAAGAAATGAAAGAGGAAGCCGCCTGGTAGAATTTTGCACAGACCATAACTTAATCATAGCTAACACTTGGTTCAAGAATCATGAAAGAAGATTGTATACATGGAAGAACCCTGGAGATACTAGAAGGTTTCAGATAGATTATATGATGGTAAGACAGAGATTTAGGAACCAGGTTTTAGACTGTAAGACACTTCCAGGGGCAGATGTGGACCCTGACCACAACCTATTGGTTCTGAACTGTAGATTAAAACTGAAGAAACTACAAAAAGGTGGAAATTTAAAGAGATGGGACCTGGATAAACTGAAAGAACCAGAGGTTCTACAGAGTTTCAGCGAGAGCATAAGGGAACAATTGACAGGAATGGGGGAAAGAAATACAGTAGAAGAAGAATGGGTAGCTTTGAGGGATGAAATAGTGAAGGCAGCAGAGGATCAAGTAGTTAAAAAGACGAGGGCTAGTAGAAATCCTTGGGTAACAGAAGAAATATTGAATTTAATTGATGAAAGGAGAAAATACAAAAATGCAGTAAATGAAGCAGGCAAAAAGGAATAAAAATGTCTAAAAAATTAGATCGACAGGAAGTGCAAAATGGCTAAACAGGGGTGGCTAGAGGACAAATGTAAGGATGTAGAGGCTTATCTCACGAGGGGTAAGATAGATACTGCCTACAGGAAAATTAAAGAGACCTTTGGAGAAAAGACAACCACTTGCATGAATATCAAGAGCTCAGATGGAAACCCAATTCTAAGCAAAGAAGGGAAAGCAGAAAGGTGGAAGGAGTATATAGAGGGTCTATAAAAGGGCAAGGTTCTTGAGGACAATATTATGGAAATGGAAGAGGATATAGATGAAGATGAAATGGGAGATATGATACTGCGTGAAGAGTCTAACAGAGCACTGGAAGATCTAAGTCGAAACAAGGCCCCGGGAGTAGACAACATTCCATTAGAACTACTGACAGCCTTGGCAGAGCTAGTGCTTACAAAACTCCACCATCTGGTGAGACATGCGAAATTCCCTCAGACTTCAAGAAGAATATAATACTTCCAATCCCAAAGAAAGCAGGTGTTGACAGATGTGAAAATTATCGAACTATTAGTTTAATAAGTCACAGCTGCAAAATACTAAGGCAAATTATTTACAGACGAATGGAGAAACTGGTAGAAGTCGACTTCAGGGAAGATCAGTTTGGATTCCGTAGAAATGTTGGAACACGTGAGGCAATACTGACCCTACGACTTATCTCAGAAGAAAGATTAAGTAAAGGCAAACCTACGTTTCTAGAATTTGTAGACTTAGAAAAAGTTTTTGACAATGTTAACTGGAATACTGCTTTTCAAATTCTGAAGATGGCTGGGTAAAATACAGGGAGCGAACGGCTATTTAAAATTTGTACAGAATGCAGATTACAGTTATAAGAGTCGAGGGACATGAAAGGGAAGCAGTCGTTGGGAAGGGAGTGAGAAAGATGCTATTCAATCTGTATATTGAGCAAGCACTAAAGGAAACAGAAGAAAAGTTCGGAGTAGGTATTAAAATCCATGGAGAAGAAATAAAAACTTTGAGGTTCGCCGATGACATTGTAATTCTGTCAGAGACAGCAAAGGACTTGGAAGAGCAGTTGAACGGAATGGACAATGTCTTGAAAGGAGGGTATAAGATGAACATCAACAAAAGCAAAACGAGGTTAATTGAATGTAGTCGAATTAAGTCGGGTGATGCTGAGGGTATTAGATTAGGAAATGAGACGCTTAAAGTAGTAAATGAGTTTTGCTATTTGGGGAGCAAAATAACTGATGATGATCGAAGTAGAGAGGATATAAAATGTAAACTGGTAATGTCAAGGAAAGCGTTTCTGAAGAAGAGAAATTTGATTTAAGTGTCAGGAAGTCGTTTCTGAATGTATTTGTATGGAGTGTAGCCATGTATTGAAGTGAAACATGGACGATAAATAGTTTGGACAAGAAGAGAACAGAAGCTTTCGAAATGTGGTGCTACAAAGAATGCTGAGGATTAGATGGGTAGATCACATAAGTAATAAGGAGGTATTGAACAGAATTGGGGAGAAGAGGAGTTTGTGGCACAACTTGACTAGAAGAAGGGATCGGTTGGTAGGACATGTTCTGAGGCATCAAGGGATCACCAATTTAGTACTGGAGGGCAGCGTGGAGGGTAAAAATCGTAGACGGAGACCAAGAGATGCATACACCAAGCAGATTCAGAAGGATGTAGGCTGCAGTAGGTACTGGGAGATGAAGAAGATTGTACAGGATAGAGTAGCATGGAGAGTTGCATCAAACCAGTCTCGGGACTGAAGACCACAACAACAATAGTAGATGGTGAACAATAGTGGAAATCAAGGGGTGGAAGGCCCGCACAGGTGTTGGTCCTGCTTAAATGCAGGAAATAGTTAGATGGACGTCGTGGCATCTGAGCTCTGAAGCACAATAGAGTAACGGCCGGCCACTATTGCAGCCAGACGGGAAGGATAACCGGATAATACTTCCAAACTTTGAAAATCTTGGACGCGGGTGAGAGGAACGAAGAAGCAGCACCTCGGAAACCACGCAGGCCGGGTTATTTGGTTCAAATGGCTCTGAGCACCATGGGACTCAACATCTGAGGTCATCGGTCCCTTAGAACTTAGAACTACTTAAACCTAACTAACCTAAGGACATCACACACATCCATGCCCGAGGCAAGATTCGAACCTGCGACCGTAGCGGGTGCGCGATTCCAGACTGAAGCGCCTATAACCGCTCGACCACAACGGCCGGCTGGGTTATTTCCATGGACTTTTACTCAAAAGCGTACAATTGCACGAGTATAGGTTTTTCCTCGCAAACTTCCCGCGCTGGACTACAAAAGACTAAAATATGGTTGATCGGCGGTCGGAAGAATCTGAAGAGAGGGAGAATATTCCGTGGTTTCCGGAATATGATTCGTTTTCGGAATTACGATGGTGGGGAGCTGAGCCTTGCTGGGAAGCCAGCGGTGGAGATACGAGGTCTTCCGTTGCGAGCGCCCGTGTGTGACGGTTGCTCGGTATCAGCTTTGTTGGTACAGGCAGACGTGCTGTCTTTGCTCTCAGTAGAGTTTATAGTTAGAATAGTTAGTAACTGTACTGCTGGGAACCTATACGATTCTAGACTTAACCTCCGGGTTGGAAGTCGTCGTTAAGTACGCAGCGCTCAGTAATTGAGAGCACGTCCTCTGCGTATATTTACGTTGAGACGTTATCTGAACTCCGTCCCTGTGACTGGGAGTTCGCGTTTCTCGTCTGCAGAACACAGAGAGGAGAAGACAGTATTAGAGTATATTAGTCAGAGGACCGCCTTCTGCCGCCCTAGTGTTTGACAGAGTTTATTTGTGGCTGGAGTTCTTCCATCGTCGCAGACGAGTACGAGAACCATCACTTCGACGCACCGGACGCAGTACATACGGTGATATCGCAAATTACTTCGGCTTATTAGAGTTATAAAAGCTAAACAGCTGTGATCACGTTAATTTACACTGAGGTTCCACACCACCGTAGATCATCTCTGAAAGTGGTGTCTTCTAGTGTTTGGTATGTAGATGATGTCAGTCATTTCGCTTTATTGATATTAGACCGCGCAGTCATAATAAGGGGCAGAATTGGGCAATTGATTAGTAATTTTACTTAGGAAATGTAAACTTTGTAATCTAACTGTTTTCTTTAATCTACAATAAATATACAGGCAGGAACAACGTTTATCGTTTAGTAGGATTAGTTGGCTTCATTATTCATTTATATTTAGATTGTAATTTATAGAATTAAGAGGTCCTAAGATCTGCTTCAGGGGGTAGTCAGACAGGGCCAAATCTTCATTTTAGTGTTTATTATTTTCTGTTGCGCACATTCATTTTACACCTGCCTGGAGTGGCATGTTGGACAGTATCGAAGAATGGATAGCTCGAGTGTTTTGCAAGCAATATTCTTGGTAGACTGATTGCATTTTGCTAGTATTATGCCAACGTCAGGTGTGAAAGTTACCGAACTAACTGTCTAATAACGCATGGTTGCTAAATGCTAACACTAATTCTATACAGAAGATTGGAAAAACTGTTAGAAGCCGACCTCGGGAGAGATCAGTTTGGATTTTGGAGAAATGTAGGAATACTCGAGGCAATACTGACCTTACGACTTATCTTAGAACATTCGAGACAGAAAGGCAGACCTACGTGTTACAGCATTTGTACACTTAGAGAAAGGTCTTGACAATGTTGACTGGATTACTCTCTTTGAAGTTCTGAAGGTAGCAAGAGTAAAATTCAGGGAGCGAAACATTATTTACAACTTTAATAGAAAGCAGACGGCGGTTATAAGCGTCGACGCGCATGAAAAGAAAGCAGTGGTTGAGAAAGGAATGAGACAGGGTTGTATCCTATCACTGATGTTACTCCATCTGTGTATTGCGGAAGCAGTAAAGAAAACCAAAGAAAAATTTGGAATAGGAATTAAAGATGAGGGAGAAGAAATAAAAACTTTGAAGTCTGCCGATGAGATTTTAATTCTGTCAGAGACAGCAAAGGACTTGGAGGAGCAGTTGAACGGAATGGACAGAGTTTTGAAAGGACGACGTAAGATGAACATCAACAAAACCAAAATAAGGATAATTGAATGTAGTCGAATTAAATCAGGTGATACTGAGGGAATTAGATTAGGAAACGAGACACTTAAAGTAATAGACAGGTTTTGCTGTTTGGGCAGCAGAATAACTGATGATGGCCGAAGTAGAGATGATATAAAATGTACACTGACAATGGTAAGAAAAGCGTTTCTGAAGAACAATAGACTTAAGTGTTAGGGAGTCTTTTCAGAAGGTATTTAACTTGAGAGTATCCATGTATAGAAATGAAACATGGGTGATAAACAGTCTAGACAAGAATATTATAACAGTTTTTGAAGTGTAGTGCACTAGAAGAGTGCTGAAGATTAGGTGGGTAGATACGTAGCTAATGAGAAGGTACTGAACAGAACCGGGGAGACAAGAAATTTGTGGGACAACATGACTAAAAGAAGGGATCGGTTGACGGGACACTTTCAGAGACATCAAGGGATCACCAATTTAGTGTTGGAGGGAAGTGTGTTGTGGACGGGGTAAAAATTACAGAGTGAGACTAAGAGATAAATACAATAGGCAAATTAAGAAGGATGTAGGTTATAGTAGTTACTCGGAGATGAAGAGGGTTACACAGGATAGAGTAGCATGGAGAGCTGCATCAAACCAGTCCTTGTACTGAAGATCGCAACAGCAACAACGCCAATGTGCGGAAGTCGGGCACCTGCTTTACCCGCGATTACCTACGACTGAGCCTGTGTGATCATTCCATTTCATATCTGTTCAGACACTTGGGTATTTGTACGAGCTCACCAATTTCAGCTATGAATCACTAATGTTGTAGCCGTGGCATACTAAGTTATTTCGTTTTGTAAACTGCACAGTTTTACATTTCTGAACGTTTAAAGCAAGTTGTCAATTTTTGCGCCACATTTAAATCACATCTAGATATGACAATATTTGTGCAAATGTTTCTTTACGCGGTACACCATGAAAGTTTTTGGCAATGTCTGACAATCTGGACGTGGATGCACGTGCGCTATTGAAGACTGGCGACACCAGCATGACGAAACTCCGGCAGGAGAGTTGCGGCTGAGGCGGAAACAGAGGTGAGCGATTGTTGGGTGTAGGAAGCTGAGAAGCGCGTCCGCGGCTGCCTCGCGGAGAATTACGAGAGGCACGCAGGTCAGTTTCGCAAGGCGCACCCGCCGCCTCGCCTCGGTGTTTTCACTGAGCTATTGTGAGGCATGCGCCTCGGCGCGCCCTCTGCCAGCAGCGCCGACAGCAGGCCGCCGGGTCTGGATATGAGGGCTGCGCAATCCCAGCCGGCCCAGCGGGCGCTTCCTCGTTGCGTAATGGGCGCCCGAGCACGCCGGGGTTACGTCAGGCTCCTCTCACCGGCGATGGCTTACCCAATCACGGGATGGCTACCGAGGATCTAACAGTCCGATATCGTCCAGTCGCATGCTAGAGTAGTTACTCCCCTCCCACAGCTTCCTACACTACTGGTCGGTAGTTCAGAATAATCGTGAGAAGAGGAATGGTGTAACGGAACTGCCAACGTTGTCTAGTAGTGGTCTCAACGGTACTCACAACTAATTCACAACGCGATACACATGTATGGTTCCTTATTCCTAATTTACCTTTTAATCACTGCATTTTAGTTTTGCACTGGAGTTTTTCAGTTACGATTATTTCTAATTTTTCCGTCATTTGTACTCATGATTCAATACATTGAAAAATTAATAATGTCAAGCAATAATAAGCGAGCGGAAGACAGTGTATGCTTAAATTCACTTGACTGACGTGATTCCCTCAAAAAGATAGAACTTCCTAAAAAGTCGTATTAACTGAACGGCTGAACACATTAATTAACCCCTTCACTACTACAGAAATGTTCTCTGCATTCTGGACTGAGTGTGGTTTTATTGTCATTGTGTAGCTCTCCAAATTTTGCTGCCTATGCTGAAAGGTGGCTTTCCCGCTGCTATGAAATATTTATCATCCCACGCTAAGAAAACAACTCGGTGAAAAAGATGATTTTTGCACATTTTGTAGTGTGATATCTTCGATCGACAAAAGACTGAATTTCATTTCGTTATTCGTCATAGTTACTGTGTCGGCCGTTGTGGCCGAGAGGTTCTAGGCGCTTCAGTCAGGAACCGCGCGACTGCTACGGTCGCAGGTTCGAATCCTGCCTCGGGCATGGGTGTGTGTGATGTCCTTAGACTACTCAGGTTTAAGTAGATCTAAGTGTACGGGACTGATGACCTCAGATGTTAAGTCCCATAGCGGTTAGAGCCATTTGAACCATTTGAAGTGACTGTGCTGCAGCGAATTAAGTATAACATTGCATGAAATTTTAAAAAGTTCGCAGAGGTAAAAACGCATTGCATGAACTTTGTATGTGGTTGATTTTCCTCGTATATTGCTATGTATGAAATATAGATAAGATATTGAAGCCGCGCGGTCTAGGGGGCGCCTTGTCACTGTCCACGCGGCTCCCCCCGTCGGAGGTTCGAGTCCTCCCTCGTGCATAGGTGTGTATGTTGTCCATAGCGTAAGCTAGTTTAAGTTAGATTAAGTACTGTGTAAGCTTAGGGACCGATGACCTAAGCAGTTTGGTACCATAAGACCTTACCGCAAATTTATAAAATTTAAGATACTGAAATTTTCCTTAAAGTAGGAGCAGAACGGTGTCTCACTGCACTGTCGAGTTATTGGTTTTTACTCCTAGCGTATCGGGGATCATATGATCATAACAATTGTCATATTTCATAGACGGTTCAAGATACCAAACCGAGTTTTTTTGTTGCAAATTATAGCGCACTAAGAGGCTCATATGTTTTATGATGAATACTCGAAACTTTTTTTATTTGCCAAGACATGGATGTAACTCGTCCACAGCAATGAGTGATCGGGAGAACGGGATCAACAACCACGTCAACAGCGCGTAATGGAAACCCAAGGATCGCATTTAAACACTTCCTCAGCACCTGGGAAAAAGTGGAGCAAGACGAGTTAACTCATCCACAATGGGTTAATGTTCGCTTTCTTGTGGGCGAACGTTAAAGCAGGAAATGTTGAATCGAGATAAATGAGAAACAAGTGTGTTAGGTTTTGTAATTTAGTAAAAAAAAATATTTAATTTAAAATGTCAATTAAATTTTAATGTTAATTTAATAGCGAAATTACTTGGATAAGAGAATTATGATTATGTGAGTTATAACAATGAAGAAAGTAAAACTTTACTGACAAAAAGGCATTAATGTCTACAGGGCCACTACCATGTACCTCAATTCACTCAGATGTTTTTAGTATTTCGCACTGTACAGATTGGAATTAGTTGTACAGATTGGAATTAGTGCGGAAACAGGAAGTGATGAAAGCCATGAATTTATTTGTCGCACCTGGAAAGAATAAATGGAAAGATCTATAAATTTTGAGTCAGGTTCTTTCATGTGCGGACCCTGGATTTGCTTATTCTGCATTACTGTTGTTCCAACGATATCCGTTTAATCGGTGGCATATGATTATATTCAGGATAGCTGAAACAGTCTGAAAAGCTTGTAAGGGTGCTTCAGGGAGCCTGTGTTGAGAAATAATTGTTATGACACGTTATCTCGTTTCCGAGTTATTTAGCATTGAAGTTCGCCAGTCAGGTCGTCGCAAGAGCAAATTCAAGCAGCCTACCACTGGCGGTGTTGCCAGAGGTGTTCTTCGTTTGGTTTCCTCAAATTAAACAAGGGCACAAAACAAAGATTAAACAATCGACGGTAGCAGGCATTGAAGCCGAGCCAACGGGTCGAAGTCTCATGCGCAACTATTACGTTATGAGAACGAATGGCATTTCTGGTGTCAGCTTGTGTAGCATTCGATAATTTTCAGAAATCGTATTGAAGCTATCGACAGCTGTCGGAAGTGTTCGTTTAGCTGCGAATGTACACTGAAAGAGGTGCAATGGGACAACGACGGAGTCAGGCGTGACGTAGATTTCCACAGCACTGAACGTAGTGGCACCATGGTGAGTCATCGAAATTTCGTCGACGAGTATGCCGATATGCATTCAGCATATGGTGCTCCGAGTCAAAATGCATTGAAGCCCCTCACAATTTACAACTCAAGGTTTTAGAACCGTGATATTCCATTTGCGAATACGTTTGTAACGGTTAATAGCCGATTAAGGAGGAGACTGGAAGTTTCCTTGTGAACAAAACTGACACTGGACGGCAGTGCTACCTGCGGACCGTTCAATTTTAAGAAAACATTCTTGATAAGGTTTTGCAAATACTACTACCAGCTCTAGGGCCACTGCTAATGCGTCGGGAGTAAATAAAGTTAATTTGATGTTCTTAAATTACGCCTGAAAACTAAACAAGGTAAATTGCATCCGTCTAGGTCGCTCTAGGTTTGGCAACTGTATTGTTGGATTTCCTACGCGCCTAAAACATATCTCCGCACCATTTACAGAAAGTGTAAGAATTTATGGAAAGGGATTGTCCTTGTCGGAACCAGTATTCCCTGTGGTATTTACGTTAATGCATTGAAATTCTAAACTTCGAAAGCATATTACTGTGGAGGCATGTTTCACCAAAGAAGGGCAGCTCACCTTTCGAAACAGCCACATTTCGAACGACGAAAATACGCATGGCACGAATGTGAAATTGTAACGCAGTGACTTTGTGAAGCACGTGGCAAGCCTCGCCACAAAGTAAGAGAGAGAAATAAAATTATTCCTTTAATTCTGATCACAGATTCGAGCTCCATATATAATTCCGAGTAAACTGATACCTAACTCCAACCAGTCGAATAATTAATTAACAATTCATCAAACTTGATCATTGAATTAATACCACTAGATTAATTTTCCCAAGTCCACAGACACAACCGACATATTGTCTACGTAGAGGACCATCCGTTAGAGGGGCCAGAGTAATTTTAGCATTTCCTGCTTAATTAATATAGAAAACGCCCAAGATGGCGAAATCCAGCTGTTGTTCTGGCCGTTATTTGAAATCGTCTTTAAAGCCACGCGGTGGCGGGGGCACACACGATTCTCCCGCCTTCTGAGAATTCTGGCCAGGTCAGGGCGCCTAACTTAACGGTTCCATCTCTCACCCCTTTTACTTTGGCTAAGAGGAGATTTCCGCGTACCGTGGAGGTGCACTCATCGACCGAGCCTTTAAAATAAACTGGAGAGCAGATCTCCAGCCCCATTCCGTTTCAGTTTCTAGAGGAGTCAACATCGCGAAGTTCATCGTACGGCAGTTACCGCCGTTTAATGACTAGCACTTCCCATTGCCTTGGAAACTGCGTAGGTTTAGTCATCCGGGAACAACTCGTGATGTTTCTGAAGCACTCCGTAATGACGGTGGTTACGACTGCGTTAATGCTACGTCTGTACAAGAAGATACTAACGCCGCAGACCGGCATGTAGCTTAGTAAGCTATTTGTAGGTTTCCGCTGTAAGCATGACCCATGGTTAGTTTCTTTGGCTGTAGTAATACCCGCTATTTTGTTTCTGTGCTCTCTCTGGGGACTGGTCTTCATACTGAAGACGGGTTTGTGAGTGCTCTTGTGTACTTTCAACTTGTCCTACGGAGGTTAAATTCCGTCTGTAACAATGCATGAATACTTGTAACCGAATTTATGAATTCATTTCTGAATATATTTTTCGCCAGATTACACCGACTTTCATTGTCTGTGGCTTCCCTGCTGTCCCTTTTGTAAACCAATTTCTTATTAGGCTACGAAACACCAGCAGCAGAGGCGAAGTCCGTCACCTGACACAGAAGATCCTCAGGTGAGTGATCTGCTAGGTAACACTGTCGGTCTGAGCTCCATTGCTAATCTGCTACCGCACTTCCACCAATAACCCAAATGCTGCAAAGTAATATGCATAATTCTGTTGCGAGAACCAGCGCAGGGATAGTAGGCGACTTTTTGTCGCGACCTACTTCCTCCACGTTCAAACCAATTGACGTATTTAGCGTTCAGCGTAAACGTCCTTCCGTCGAAATTAAAAGACATTCCTCTAGCGGCCCGACAGGTAATTTGGTACCAATATGATGGCGCACCGCCGCACTTTGCTCTTGCTCAAAAAACGTGTGTGAAATCGTATGGAACTTAAGTTATGTCATCAGTCCCTAAGCTTACACACTACTTAACCTAAATTATCCTAAGGACAAACACACACACCCATGCCCGAGGGAGGACTCGAACCTCCGCCGGGACCAGCAGCACAGTCCATGACTGCAACGCCGTAGACCGCTCGGCTAATCCCGCACGGCTTGCTCTTGCTGTACGGGAGTATTTAGATGCGTTGTATCCGGAGAGGTGGTCCCATATCCTAGCCAGCTCGTTCGTCAGATGTTAACCCTTTAGATGTGTATCTGTGGGGGCATGTGAAGAAAATTGTCTACGCGATCCCAGTAACACTATCGAAGAGGTTCTTGCGAGGATGAAAATTCAAATGGCTCTGAGCACTATGGGACTTAACTTCGAAGGTCATCAGTCCCCTAGAACTTAGAACTACTTAAACCTAACTAACCTAAGGACACCACACACATCCATGCCCGAGGCAGGATTCGAACCTGCGACCGTTGCGGTCGCGCGGTTCCAGACTGTAACGCCTAGAACCCCTCGGCCACCCCGACCGGCCTGCGAGGATGATTTTACCCTTTGATGAAATTGGGGAAACCTTTGATTTCGGAAAACTTGTGGACTCAATGACGCAGCTTTGCAATGAGTGCAATCACGTTGAAGGAGAACACTTTAAGCGGCTGTTGTGCAACTCAAGACGGGTTTCTTAACAGTTACTGTAATTCGTCACAGATATTATAAAAATATTATTGTTACTTTTCATTCTTGATTATTTTGTTGTTATATGAACGACTCGAGGAAACGTTGTATATATTGTTCACCATTATGATTATTTTTCCCTGTTTTTGTTACATTTCTGAACGTTGAATAACGACAGGTTCCCAGGGGTGGGATCCCCGTTTTGGAAACATCATAATTTCGCGTGATACGCTAGTGCCTTGAACATAAAGGTAATGAGTAGATTGGTGGCGTAGCGTGGCGGCAAGGGGATATTGTTCACGTGCAGAACGTTGTGGATACTCATGGTGTACTTCGAAATGTTTTATTTTTAAATCTTTATCGAAATCCTTTGGTCATAAAGTTTTTCAGTTACGTTGCTTAAATGTAATTTTTTGTTTCTATTCCTATGTCACGCCGTTGTAATCATTGTATGAACTTTTCCATTTGTTCTCATTGTTACTTCTTAACATTCATTATGCATTTGCGGGCTTTGCTCACGCAGCTATTTTCATATATTTAACGTCGATTTCATTTCGTTCGTTTTAACATTTTGTTTTCGTCGATGTTACTGCATTCATTATTCCTATTCCCCATTGTGGTTGAATTTCGGTTTTACTTGTACACCCTTCACTCGTGTACATCTTCATCTGCTTTATATTTTCCAGACTATAACAAGAATGGATGCTGTAAATGTTTGTATGTCGGTTACCATCCACAACATCCACATCTTCTAACGAAAAATACATTTTTGCTGCCATAGCACCATCAGTATAAATAGATTATTTCGTGCTTTCGTTTTTAAACGATACAAAGAAATAGAAGACATTACATTTAAAGCAATTAATTGCATACAAATAATGATCGAAGTCGTTTCGACAACGAATTACAAAAAAAAAATTTCAAACCATCGTACGAGTTTCGAGCCAACAACCTTCTGCACGCTATGAATAGCCCTTAATCACTAAGCTACGCAACCACCTTCTGTATTACTACTATTTTTAAGAAACTAGCATGTCTGACGGACCCATCAGGAGTTAGTTGCTGCGGGGTCGATCTACGTCTACATCTACATCCATACTTCGCAAGCCACCTGACGGTGTGTGGAGGGGGATACCTTGAGTACCTCTATCGGTTCTCCCTTCTGTTTCAGTCTCGTATTGTTCGTGGAAAGATAGATTGCCGGTATGCCTCTGTGTGGGCTCTAATCTCTCTGATTTTATCCTCATGGTCTCTTCGCGAGATATACGCAGGAGGGAGCAATATACTGCTTGACTCCTCGGTGAAGGTATGTTCTCGAAACTTCAACAAAAGCCCGTGCCGAGCTACTGAGCGTCTCTCTTGCAGAGTCTTCCACTGGAGTTTATCATCTCCGTAACGCTTTCGCTATTACTAAATGATCCTGTAACGAAGCGTGATGCTCTCCGTTGGATCTTCTCTATCTCTTCTATCAACCCTATCTGGTATGGTTCCCACACCGGTGGGTAGTATTCAAGCAGTGGGCGAACAAGTGTACTGTAACCTACTTCCTTTGTTTTCCGACTGCATTTGCTTAGGATTCTTCCAATGAATCTCAGTCTGGCATCTGCTTTACTGACGATTAATTTTATATGGTCATTACATTTAAATGACTCCTAATGCCTACTCTCAGATCATTTATGGAATTAACTGCTTCCAGTTGATGACCTGCTATATTGTAGCTAAATGATAAAGGATCTTTCTTTCTATGTATTCGCAGCACATTACACTTGTCTACATTGAGATTCAGTTGCCATTCCCTGCACCATGCGTCAATTCGTTGCACATCCTCCTGCATTTCAGTACAATTTTCCATTGTTACAACCTGTCAATATACTATAGCATCACCCGCAAAAAGCCTCAGTGAACGTTCGATGTTACCCACAGGGTCATTTGTATATATTGTGAATAGCAACGGTACTACGACACTCCAATGTGGCATACCTGAAATCACTCTCACTTCGGAAGACTTCTCTCCATTGAGAATGACATGTTGCGTTCTGTTATCCAGGAACTCTTGAATCCAGTCACACATTTGGTCCGATAGTCCATATGCTCTTACTTTGTTCATTAAACGACTGTGGGGAATTGTATCAAACGCCTTGCCGAAGTCAAGAAACACGGCATCTACCTGGGAACCCGTGTCTATGGCCCTCTGAGTCTCGTGGGCGAATAGCGCGAGCTGGGTTTCACACGATCGTCTTTTTCGAAACCCATGCTGATTCCTACAGAGTAGATTTCTAGTCTCCAGAAAAGTCATTATACTTTATCATAATACTTGTTCCCAAATTTTACAACTCGATCCTCGCTACAGTCCAATAATTTCTCGTGTTTTGATTTCTTCGGTTTCAGCTAACCAAACGAAGAACACGTATGGCAGCACCGCTTCTGGTATCCTGCTTGAATTTGATCGCACGACGACCTGATGCTATGTAAATCGGAAACAGAGCAAAGCATCTAATTTTTTTCTTAACGGTTACTTCTTTACACAAAAGCTTTTCAGTCTGTTTCTTACCTCCCTGTATGTTGGAATGTTTTGCTAACAAAATAATTCAATAGTGAATGCATGAAAAGATTGGATGTTACGTTAGAATGGTTAGCAATTTCCGCAAATAGTCATCAACTTTTCCACATAACTGAAATTTGGAAACTGCATAGGAACAGCTGCTTAGAAGATGAAGAAAGTAGAGCTCTAAACGTATGATCTCTCAGTTGTGTCTACAAGTCCCTTTTGGGCAGAATGTTTGTTCTATGTTTGTGCAACGTTACAAAGACGCCTTTTGCGCTGTATTTTACAAATTAGAATGGTAACCTGCAAGAAGGTCAGATAAAGAATAGATTAGATTCAGTTTTCGTTCCATAAACCCAAAAAATGAGATGATTCTCGTGGGTGTGGAACATGTCAGGAAGTATGGCATACAAACATAAAACATTTGAATATAATACTTACTACCCTGATCATTTGTCAGGAGATAATCGAAAATAAGCTACTACAATGCAATAAACTGGGACAGCTAATATTTACAGAACTAACACACTGTCATAATGAAACACTGTTATCCACTATTAACAAATTTATCATACGCCAATTACCTAATCTTGACTGTTGTGACCAAGTGTTGTCAAAACCGAAATCTAACAGGTATTTTTACTTAAGCTGACTTAACAGTCTCTGTTAAGATATTCATCTATAGAGTAGAACGAGTTGCCTATCAAAAAGTCTTTCAAACTCTGTTTCAACCGTGCTTTATCTGAAAGCAAGTTTTTAATAGTTGCTGGCAATTTATTAAAAATGTGTGTTCCTGGATATTGGACCCCTTTTTGGACCAAGGTAAGTGATTTTAGGCCTTTATGTAGATTCTTCTTATTCCTAGCACTGATGCTCTGTAATGAGCTATTGGTTGGAAATAGAGGTGTATTTCTTGCAACAAATTTCATTCAGGAATAAATATACTGAGAAGCAGTGGTTAGAATACAAAGATCCTTGAACAGGTTTCTACAAGATGTTCTTGAATTTACACCACAAATGATTCTTATCTCACGCTTTTGCATCCTAACAACTTTTGCTCGGTTTGATGAGTTGCCCCAGAATATGACCCCATACGACGTAACAGAATGAAAGTAGGCAAACTATGCACGTGATTTTATATTTATATCTGCTACATTTGACATCATTCTCACGGCAAATTCAGACTTGTTTAGGTGCTTAAGCAATTCTGTGGTATGCCCTTCCCAACTGAATTTATTATCGAGTTGTAATCCCAGAAATTTAACACTGTCAACCTCTTCAATCTGCATGTCTTCATACGTTATACTCATGCTGGAAGGAAATCTCTTACAGGTTCTGAACTGCATATAGTGGGTGTTGTCAAAGTTTAATGACAAAGAATTAGCTTTAAACCAATCATTAATGTCAGTGAAAATTTGATTAGCAGCTGTTTCTAAATCTGTACTTGACTTGCTACTTATTGTAATGTTTGTAACATCTGCAAAAAGAACTTAGCATCTGGCAATGTAACAAATGAGAGGTCATTAATATACACAATAAAAAGCAATGGACCCGAAATGGAACCTTGAGGAATGTAATTAATTCCCAGTCAGATGAAGTCTGACTGCTAACTGCACAGGTATTTCGCAACGACACTAGTCATTTAAAGTCTTTTACAAAGTATCCGCGACACTGTTTATGCTTTAGTACAATGAATTTCATTCATCCATCACTATCCAGTCTCATTGCTGAATGCCTGATAAGGGATTTCATACTCCGGTATTACACGCTCTCGAGCTTTTCTGAGCCTTATTGAGCAATTTATCGGAAGCTCCAATTTCTGAGGTAGCTGTAAATTCTACAGACATGTCCTTGGATTTAATCGTGCTGCTACGGTCAGATGTCATTGTTGTTGTGGGTGTCGCCACTCATGCTAATTAAACGTCAAACCAAGATCATAGAAGGGTACTTCATATACGTATTGCAATAGTTATCACAACAATAATGTACAGAAATATAAACCTGTGGAGTTCACAAAAGACTGAATGGTAATATCCTGTGACGAATCTGTCAACTCACACAAATACCTCGGTTTAACAGTTTCTGGGGATGAGAAATGAAATGAAATAATCATATCAGCTCTATTGTAGGTAAAGCAGGCGCTAGGCTTTTGCCCATTGTCAGAACACTTGGGAAATGCAGTCAGCCTGTGACGATACAGCTTGAAAAACACGTATGCTTCCCATCTTAGAATAACGCTCAGGTAGGATTAACGTGTAAAAACATTGGCAGCACGAATGGTCACAGGCTGATTTGAATGACCATAGAGAGGGCTGGGGTTGATTTGGGGAAGAGACCAAACTGCGACGTCATCGGTCTCAGCGGATTAGGAATGGATGGGGAAGGAAGTCAGCCGTGCCCTTTCAAAGGAACCATCCCGGCATTTGCCTGAAGCGATTTAGGGAAATCAGGAAGGCCGGACGCGGGACTGAACCGTCGTCCTGCCGAATGCGAGTCCAGTGTGCTAACCACTGCACCAGCTCGCTCGGTGAATCACCATAGAGCTTCTCAGAAATGATGAAAAGCGTGAGTTAAGAGACGCTTGAACGTTACGGGAACTTGGAGACTGTTCTACGGAAATTTCCTGGTCATGTTACTAGATTGGTATTTCAACTTATTCGCTGTAGAGTAGGAAACTCAACTGATCAGGGCGAATAGTCGGAAAAGAGTATCGTGTAAAATTGTTATAATTGCTTTATTCGAAAATTACCTCGGGAAGTGAATCGCAGAACTGGCTGATGAATGTAGCGCCTTAGATATGTTGGTGACAAATAGCCCTGAACTTTTAGAATCAGTTAGCGCAGAGCAGGGAATCAATGATCACAAGATCTTTACAGCATCACTAAACATGGCTGCAAAGAGGAATACAAAGAAAAGTAGGTAGGTCTCCCTGCCTAACAAGAGCTACTGTAAACAAATTACAGATTATTTTAGCGGTCAGCATAAAAATTTGATATCCAGCAATAACAGTGTTATCAAGGACAGAGCTCAAGATACTTGTACAATGCTGCTTAGATTAGTAGACTACTAAAATAATGAGGCGTAACAGCCATCGTGGTTCAGCAGCCGAATTGGAAAGCTGGTACGAAAGCAAAGAGAGCTTGACTGCAAATTTAAACGTAGCCAGAGCCTTACAGACTAACAAAAGCTACACGAATCCTAACTAGCGTTAGGAGGGCTATACGTCTGTTAAATTCTGTGTGTCGACTTGACATAAAATCCTAAGAAGTTTTGGTCTTATGTTAAACCAGTAAATGGATCAAAAGCCATCTCTCCAAAGACTCGGTGACCGCAATGGCACAGAGACGGAGGATGACACAAATAAGACTGAAATACTACAAGTCTTTTTACAAAACTGTTTCACAGAGGAAGATCGCACTGTACTTCCTCCTTTAGATCGTCTCACGAATGTCATATTGACAGACGTCGAAATAATGAACAATGGGACAGAAAAGTGACTGAAATTGCATCTGACTGGGTACCTAGAAGTTATTACACAGAGTATACGAGCTAACTTGCCCCTCTTCTGGGATCAATTAACTGTAGATCTGTGGAGGAGCAAAGCGTTCCTAATGATTGGAAAATGGTGATTCCCTTTTCCAAGAAGGTTAGTCGAACAGTTGCAAAACCGGTAGTCCTATTTCTCTGACATCGGTTTGATGTAGAACTTTAGAACATGTTTTATGCTCGAGTATTGACATTCCTCGCGACCGAAAACCTCTGTAGGAGAAGTTTCCAAAAACAACTAACGTGTTCCTTCTCGAGACACAGGAAGCTGTAAATACCGGCGCCTAGATAGATGCCGTGTTCCTTGACTTCCGGAATGTGTTAGATACAGGTCCGAACTGCCACCAAATGACTGTATGATAGTTGTTTGAAGAGTTTCAAGCAAACAGAACACAGCGTCATTCTGAACCGAGAGAAGTCCTCAGACCTAAAAATAACTTCGGGCGTACCCCGAGGAAGTGTTATACGACCAGCACTTTTCACAATATACACGGTGTATTAAAAAGAATCTCCGATTTGGCACGTCTGCATTTCTCAAACTAGGAGACATATACAATGAATTTTGTTTTTTGATAAATGGGAAAATCAAAGAAAGTTTTTTCACACCTTGTCATAGGTGTTCAGTATGCCCCCTAGAAATGCAGTGCAGTATTCAAATTGTTCCCACACTACAGGGAGCATGTCTTGAGTTACAGCTTCCACATCCGTTGTTAGGCGGTGTCTCAGCTCATTCATTGATGCTGGTAACGGAGGCAAATAAACAGTCTTTTATAAACCACCACAAGAAATAATCGCATACAGTCAGATCCCGTGACCTTGGAGGCCAGTAATGTAAGGTTGAATCGTTTGGTGCATCCTTCAGCAATCCCTTGATTTAAAAAATTCCCGCACTGCCAGATGCCAATGTGGAGGTGCCCCATCCTGCTGGTAAATGAAGTCGTTCGAATCAGTCTCCAACTATGGACAAAGGAAGTTCTCAGACATATCGAGATATGTGCTTACTGTAATACTGTTCTCAGCAAAGAAAAATGGGCCATGCACATTTCCCGTGAAACTGCACAAAACACATTGAATTTTGGAGAGTTCCTCTCATGCTAAACAACTTCATGTGATTGTTCCGTACCCCATATTCTCACATTATGACAACTCACCTTTCCGTTAAAATGGAATGTTACCTCAGCACTAAACACCCTAAGCGTCGAAGGAAACCGTCATCCTCCATCTTGTCAAGAACGAAGTTACAGAACTCCACACGTTGTTGTCACCTTGACGAAGAGCTTGCAGTAGCTGAATTTCGTGTGGTTCCATGTGTAAACGTCGTCGCAGCACACGCTAGACGAACATCGAGGGCACGTTGAGATGTTAAGTTGCACGGCGAACGGATTACTGCGGATTCCTTCTGATACTATGGCGGATGCGTTTGACGTCTGTGTCAGACACTCGGGGACGGCCTGGCGATTTGCCATTACCCAAACAACCTGCTTCTAGTAATTGTTCATGCCATCATCTAATGCTCTGGGCCGTAGGAGGATCCACACCACACCTAATACGAAAGTTACATTGAAAACTTATTAAAGTTTGCTCTTTCCATCAATATGTTGTTGACGCGCCTATCTCAGATAACAGAATAGCTGTGTTTTATTTTTTTTTTTTAATCGGATGTTTCTTTTTGATACAAACGGTATATAAATCTCCTAGTGGATAGTGTTGGGAGTTGCATGAGGCTTTTCACGGATGATGCTGTTGTATACGGAGAAGTCGCAACACGAGAAAATTGCAGCGAAACGTAGGAAGACCTACAGAGGATGCAGGAAATTCCAGCTGATTCTGAGCACAAACAAAGATAACGAACGCAGTCCGCATACTCAGACGGAAAGCCCCATTACTGTATGATTATACGATTGCGTAACAATCTCTAGAAGCAGTTTTCTTTCATAAAATGTCTAGGAGTATACGTACATAATGATTTAAAGTGGGATGACCACATAAATCTAATTCCAGAGAAGGTAGATGACAGCGTGAGATTCAGTGGAACAATCCCCAGGAAGTGTAGACCACCCGCAAAGACGGTGGCTTACGAGGCCCTCGTACGACTAGTACTTAAATGTTAGTCGTCAGTCTGAAGAATCCGTACTAGATCTGACTGATACAGGAAATAAAGATTTTCCAAAGAAGGGCAATGCACTTCCTGACAGGCCTTAGAGGTTCATTTAGGAAGAGAGAAAGTGTCACGGTGATGCTCAACGTTCTGCATGATGTTATGTTCTGCTGTTAAAGTTCCGAGAGCGTACGTTCCTAGAAGGGCCAACCAATGCTTTCTCCTACGTTTATCACGCGAATAGATCATGAACGCAAAGTTAGAGACACTCGAATCCACAAGGAGGAAAAAAAAAAAAAAACTAAACTTCGCCCGAATAGGCCATGAAGGCCCAGTGGTACCGACCGCCTGCCGTGTCATCCTCAGCCCACAGGCGTCACTGGATGCGGATATGTGGTCAACACACCGCTCTCTTGGCCGTATGTCAGTTTATGAGACAGGGGCCGCTACTTCTCAATCAAGTAGCTCCCTAGGCTGAGTGCACCACCCTTGCCAACAGCGCTCGGCAGACCGGCTGGTCACACATCCCGACAGCGCTTGACTTCGCTGATCTGACGGGAACCGGAATCCACGCGGAGGCTTACCACCAATCATTCTTCACGCAAACCATTCGCGACTGAAACAGGAAAAGGGGGAAATGACAGTGGCGCACAAAAAAACCGTCCGCCACACACAGTAAAGTGTCTTGCGAAATATAGATGCGCATGTAGTACAGCTTCCGCACTAAACGAAGATCTAAACTTTCGTCCTTTGCATGCCGTGAAGAAGAGATTGCACTTCTTTCGTGTGCACAAAGACACTTAAGCACTAATTCTTCGCTCTCGCCACAAGCCATTGGAAGAAACGGGAAGAAACTCTAATATGTGGCGCATTGTTAAGTACTACTATGGCACTTCAGAGTGGTTTGAAGAGTACGTACGTAGACAGTTTTTGATGTTGCTGAGCAACAGTCGTACAATAAATTTTAAATGAACACACCGCAATTAGTCTGTATTTTTGTTTATTTAATTACGACCTAGGTTTCGGCTCAAAATTTTGAGCTTGATGTCCTGCAATACACGTTAATGATAAACACTCAATCACTTGAAAATGGCACAACAGGCAGAAACCTAGGTTGTAAGTAAACAGAAACAATACAGTCAAATGGCGGTGTGTTCATAAAAAAATTATGTATGTAGATGCAGATCTGGAAGAGCAACAATTGAAGATCAGTGACAGTTGAGAGGAAAATACATGTGTGGAATACAAACAGACAACATTCACTATCAGTTCCACAGAAAAAGGCAGGTAGTACACTATGAAGAAAGTGTTCTTGTTTCACACAAAGCAGACAGCTACTCTAACAACCTACTGTGGAACTACTTTAAGTAAGCAATAGAACGTCTAAGTAATCAAAAAGTACGAGTAACAAAATAAATAAATAAACGAAAAAATTATGTAGTATACAGAGTGATGTCTTCTAAGTTCCTCAGATGGTAAACAAAGCCGTGATAGTCATATCAGTGTTCGTACTCTAGGAATCCTGTTCAGGGAGGCTCAAGAACGCAGCTAGTCGAAACAACTTGTGAGGATGGCACCTTGTCTGAATAGTAGATAAAATAGGAGATGAAGAAGATGATAGTGCAATGCGGCTACAAGTATAAATGTAGATCTTTTAAATGAAGCGCAATGGAAATACTATTAAACCGTTTACTTACGTATTTGCAGCATACATCAAGCTTGTAACCATCGATATTGCCAAAGACGACATCAGTCAATACCTCGGCCTGCTAGAATAGAACTAAAAGCTGATATAGTTATTATTGTGATACTGTTGCTATAATCTAATCTTCTAACAAGTTCGCTGTATCGCAAAAACTGCATTCAGTAATACAAGAACATGTTCACTGGATCTTTCATTAGATCACAGTCCTTTTGACTTTTCAGATAATATACCATTTTCCCAATTCCCCTAACGCGGCGAAAATATTTTAATCAGAATTAATCAAGTTCGGAAAGGAAAATTTCGAAAACGAGAGATTAATAGTTAATTGAACCATATCCTGCCTATGAATAGTAATTGCAAACACGAAATAAACATTGAATCTAGCAGAAAGGTTGGAAACACGACAAATGCTGATCAAAACTAGTAGTAACTGAATGGGAAACAGAAACTACAATGTATAAGGATTTATGGAAATTATAGTATTTTAATTCGTGCGCCACCGGATTGGAAAACATCTAGTGCAAGATCTACGAGATAGGATGGAAGATCAGTATCAAAGGAATAGGTAGCTGTAAAATATACACATAGTCAACGCATCTTGACGAATGAGGATAGCAGGAAATGAAACGGGGGAATTAAAAGTTCTTACCAGTCTAACAAACGAACTTCTTGAGAAACATTGAGCAATCAAACGTACAGGGAAATAGTTCTTTGTACGTAACTGACAGTATTACCACGAAACAAAAGTTAAACGCCTATAATCAACAAGAGATCCATTTTCAAAGTTACTTAAGCACAACATACTTCATAATGTATACATTACTTTACGTCATTCGACGATGGCCAAAGAACACATTCATCCATGAAGATTGTCGCCGTGTGTAGCTGTCACTCTGTAACACTGCTGAATGTCACAGCTGCATCTAAATCGCAGCTCTTGGAGCTCTCGACTGAAAAAGGAACAACAATCGCAGAAAAAGAGACACGGATGTCGCAAACTGCTTTGTTGAATGTGGTTTATGACCCTCTACAAAAAGATATTCTTAAAAAAAATACGTAATCTGTGTTCCTTGAATACAACATCTTTTTCGTTCTTATTTCAGAGCTGATTGCGAGAGCAGCACATAACTTAATGTCAAGTGCATGGAAGGCGCTCGTTTGTTCTTTGCTCTACATTAGCCGGACGGCCGTTGATTTATGGGTAGCATCTCTTTCGCATCAGAGTCCTTGATATCTCTTAAATGAGATGGTCGATAAATCAAGGAAATCATTACCGGGCACACACGGCAATCCTGATACCGGTCTCGGACGTCACGTTCAGTTGCGTTCTTACCGCTGCAGGAGAAAAGCACCTTGTCATCCTCGGGTGGCAGCTAATGAAGCCGGCTTGACTCCTTTCGCCACATTAAAATCGTTTCTAGTTGCTCATGGTTTGTTTTCTACGAGAAACTATATTCTAAGTAACAAGAAGTTACGATTTATTTGCTCTTATTTCTCCTCATTCTGCGTGAAATACGACCACAATTATGTTGTTTCTTCGTGTATTTACGCAGCTGGCAACGTACCAGCTTTGTGACTCGAGCATTCTTCCGCTTCCCTAAGAACGTAAACAGGTATGTGATTACGATCCATCATAAATGTCAAAATTCTTTGCTAGGGAGAACAGAAAACTAGGTTCTTCTTCATTTGCTCTCAGTCTTCTGAAATTAGAAGCAAAAGAAAGAGGGAAGGGTGTGGTTCAGGGTCCCGTCGACAGCAAATTCATTAGAGTCAAAGCATAGCCCCGGATTTGACATAGACGGGGAAGAAAAATGGCTGTGTCCTTTTCAAAGGAACAATTCCTGTAATTGCCAGAAATGTGTTATGTAAACCGTGCATTCTTAAATTTACATGGAAAGACGGTGAGTGCAGTACCGTTCCTCTCAAATTCGAGGCTAGTGTCTTCACCACTTCATCATCTATTAATCAATGTAAGCCGCAAATGTAATGACGAAGATGACGTATTTGTATCTGTAAGTAGTATCCAGCTACTAATGAAGAGAAATAGACCAATGAAGAAGACAGCCGTGTGCTCTCTCAGAAGTATAGCTCGACATAAAAATCTGAGTTATAGTGTACATGGATGGTTTATTTCTACACTATGTTTTGTCTTAAAGGTCTAGTGGGAGTAGAAGTAGCTATTTGTTCCTGGCGTAGGACTATTCTGTACCTAAGAAATTAGTGGGACGGAGTGGAAACCTTCTTAGACATGTTTTCTGATGTCTCTTTCATTATTACTGAGAGGCAATCTCCACTCCTTCCAAATCAACAATGTAAGTGTAGATCATGTGTGGCTCCAATTCAAATAAATATTATCGACAGAAGCTGGAAGTTTTGTACCAAATAAATTAACAAACGACGGAACTGATCCACATGGTACACAAAACAGATCAGAACACTGTTGTAGAAACAATGGAAAAATAATGTCAAATTTAAACGATAGCAAAACCCCCTAGATTGCCGACCTTTCACGGAAGCTCGAAATTTAGCGCGGACTTCAATGCGAGATGCTTATAATAATTTCCACAACGAAACTTTGTCTCGAAACCTGGCACAAAATTCTAAAAGAGACTGATCGAATGTAAATTATGCTAACGCCAAGACACAACCAGTGCCTCCTGCGCTCGATAGCAATGAAAATACTATCGACGACAGTGCGTCTAAAGCAAATTTACTAAACACGGCCTTCCGAAATTTCTTCGCCAAAGAAGACGAAGTAAATATTCCAGAATTCGAATCAAGAGCAGCTGCCATCATGAGTGACTTAGAAGTAGATATTCTCGGAATAGTGAAGCAACTTAAATCATTCAATTAAAGCACGTCTTCTGGTCCAGACTACATACCAATTAGGTTTCTTTCAAAGTACGCTTCATACTTAACAATGGTATACTACCCTTCGCTCGACGGAAGATCCGTACCCAAGGACTGCAAAGGGGAACACGTCACACCAATATTCATGAAAGGAGTAAACCACTAAATTACAGACCCCTATCACTAACGTCGGTATACAGCGGGATTTTTAACATATATTGTGTTCGGACACGATGAATTACCTCGAAGAGAACGGGCTATTGACACGTAGTCAATAGGGATTCACGCTGAAGAAAAAGGAACTGGTACACCTGCCTAATATCGTGCAGGGTTCTCGCGAGCAAGCAGAAGTGCCGCAACACGACGTAGCATGGACTCGACTAATGTCTAAAGTAGTGCTGGAGGGAACTAACACCATGAATCTTGCAGGGCTGTCCATAAGTCCGTAAGAGTACGAAGAGGCGGAGATCTCTTCTGAACAGCACGTTGCAAGACATCCAAAATATGCTCAATAATGTTCATGTCTGGGGAGTTTGGCGGCCAGTGGAAGTGTTTAAGCCCAGAAGAGTGTTTCTGGAGCCACTCTGTATCAATCTAGACGTATGGGGTGTCGCATTGTCCTGCTAGAATTGCCCAAGTCCGTCGGAATGCACAATAAACATGAATGGGTGTAGGTGTTCAGACAGAATGATTACGTACGTGTCACCTGTCAGAGTCATATATAGACGTATCAGGGGTCCCACATCACTCCACCTGCACACGCCCCAAAACCTTACAGAGCCTCCACCATCTTGAACAGTCCCCTGCTGACATGCATTCATGAGGTTATCGCCATAACCATACACGTCCATCCGCTCGATACAATTTTAAACAAGACTCGTCCGACCAGACAACATTTTTCCAGTAATCAACAGTGGAATGTCGGTTCAAAAAAAAAAATGGTTCAAATGGCTCTGAGCACTATGGGACTCAACTTCTGAGGTCATTAGTCCCCTAGAACTTAGAACTACTTAAACCTAACTAACCTAAAGACATCACACACATCCATGCCGGAGGCAGGATTCGAACCTGCGACCGTAGCGGTCTCGCGGTTCCAGACTGCAGCGCCTAGAACCGCTCGGCCACTGCGGCCGGCGAATGTCGGTTCTGACGAGCCAAAGCGAGGCGTAAAGCTCTGTGTCGTGCAGTTATCAAGGGAACACGAGTGGCCATTCGGCTCCGGAAGCCCATGTGATAATTTTTCGTTGAATGGTTCGCACCCTGACACTTGTTGATGGCCTAGCACGGAAATTTGCAGCAGTTTGCTGAAGGGATGCACTTCTGTCACGGTGAACGATTCTCTTCAGTCCTTGCAGGGCCTTTTTCCGGCCCCAGTGATGTGGGAGATTTGATGTTTTAGCGGAGTTCTGATATTCACGGAACATTCGTAAAATGGTCGTACAGGAAAACCCCACTTCATCGCTACCTCGGAGATGCTGAGTCCCATCGCTCGTGCGCCGAGTATAACACCACATTCAAACTCACGTAAATCTTGATAATCTGCCACTATAGCAGTAGTAACCGATCTAACAACTGCCACAGGCAGTTGTTGTGTTGTATAGGCGTTGCCGACCGCAGCGCCGTATTCTGCCTGTTTACATATCTCTGTATTTAAATACGCATGCCTATACCAATTTCTTTGGCCGTTCAATGTAGAAATCACCGTTCTTGTGAAACACAACTAGCTCTTTACACACAGGAAATGCTGGGTGCTATTGACAAGGGATTTCAGATTGATTCCATTTTTCCATATTTTGAGAAGGCTTTTGGTACCGTACCTCACAAGCGGCTTGTTATCAAATTGGATGCTTTGGAATATTCATGATTTCCTGTCAGAGAGATCACAGTTCGTAGTAGTTTACGGAAAGTCGTCGAGAGACACAGAAGTGATTTCTGAAGTTCACCGAGGTAGTGTTATAGGCCCTCTGTTATTCCTTATCTATATATACGATTTAGAAGACAATCTGAGCAGCCGTCTCAAGCTGTTTGCAGATGATTCTGTCGTTTATCGTCTAGTAAAGTCATCAGAAAACCAATCACAAACAATTTAGATAAGACATCTGTGTGGTGCGGAAATTGGCAGTTGACCCAAATAATGAAAAGTATGAGGTGATCAGCATGAGTGCTGGAAGGAATCCGTTAAACTTCGGTTACACGATGAATCAGTCAACGCTAGAGGCCATAAATTCAACTAAATACCTAGGAATTACAATTACGAACAACTTAAAATGGGAAGAACACATATAAAATGTTGTGGGAAAGCGAACGGAAGACTGTGTTTTATTTGGAGAACACTTAGAAGATGCATCTACTAAAGATACTGCCTACACTAAGCTCGTCCGTCCTCTTTTGGAGCACTGTCGCGCTGTGTGGAATCCTCACCAGATAGGATTAATGGAGTATACCGAGAAAGTTCAAAGAAGGGCACCACGTTTTGTATTATCAAGAAGTATGGGAGAGAGTGCTATAGTGATGTAGGGAAGATAGCATCACGGACATGATACAGGATTCGGGGTGGACGTCATTAAATCAAAGCCGTTTTTCGTTGCGGCGGGATCTTATCACGAAATTTCTATCACCAACTTTCTCGTACGAATGCGAAAAACTTTTGCTAACGCCGACCTACATAGGGAGAAAGAATCATCATAATAAAACAAGGGAAATCAGAGCTCACACGGAAAGATTTAAGCGTTCGTAATTTCCGCTTTCTGTTCGAGAGTGGAATAATAGAGAATTATTGTGATAGTGGTTCGAAAAACCACCTGCATGGCACTAAAGGGCAACATGCAGAATATCCATGTAGATGTAGATCAATGACACACCTAGCACTGTAATGTTGTTGGTAGACTCGTACCAGTCAGCTTCAACTATTATCCTACTTTCAAAATCCTGCAGTTTTCTCAAGTGTACTTGTGTGTTTATGCGTGGATGTGTTTTGCCACAGACCATACCTTATATCCAAGCAACATCGTTGGACAATTGCCGTGTCTGGATAGTCTTAATTTAATGTCTCCAGTGCTCCCCCTGCCCACACCCCATGCCACCGACAATCTCAAATAGTCGAATCGCCAGATTGATGGCTGTGTGGCATTTACGTTAGTTTCTTCCACGAACGTTAATCTTCTGTCACTGTCAAACCTTTGAATCACTCCACTGCAAGTTTCGCCAGCCAGGGAATATTTGAGGAACAGTGATCTCGAATTGGAAAACGTCAATAACACTTTTATATCTCCTTTGATTTTGATATTCCAAACTCTTGATGCATGTTTTTGAAATGGAGGATGCGACATACCTTAAATATTAGCCTGTCATGAGCAGGTACAATCATCTCACCAGTCACCGCGGGAATATGTCATTGGCGCAGAACGCGTACAATACCGAGCCTCGCAGAACCGAGTCCACAGCACTGCTGATCGTGCTAATCCTTTCAAAAATGGCTCTGAGCACTATGGGACTTAACTTCTAAGGTCACCAGTCCCCTATAACTTAGAACTACTTAAACCTAACTAACATAAGGACATCGCTGCCCGAGGCAGGACTGTAGCACCTAGAACCCCTCGGCCACCCCGTCCGGCCTAATCCTTTCCCAGCACCTCACAGAAGGGGGGCTTTCCTGCAGCTGATTGATATGGCACATGGAACGAGGAGGTGCAGAAGTGAAGCATATGGACAGGTTTTCGAGCTCATTCACGGTAAGCCACACTGATTTAGATTTTACGGAGGTATCTCTAAACGACCTTGACACCAACGGAACTTCAGACTCCTTTCTCTTTCGATACGCACGTAGTCCATCAAACAGCATTGGTCACGCATTTAAACACCCCTACCATCACGAATAGAATATTTCCCCTAAAAATTGGGCCTATTATGAAGGGCCATTCCCTTCTGCACTACGTTGTGGGTTTACGTCCCCGTAACATCTTTGTTCCACTCTGAGATGTATGTCAAATGCTTAAAGTAGTGCATATTCATTAATGCAAGATCCCATAGGTCTGGCAAGGAACGGGGTCTCTCCATGAATGGTGTACAGTCATAGCTGTGTTTTTCATTACAGTTTCCGTGTGACGGCTTTAGATACCCGAATGCATGAATTTGAGCGATATAAGTATACAGTAGAGCGTCGATTATTCGAAGTAATTGGTGGAAAGGGGTGTTCGGAAAACTGGTTTGTTCGGATTATTGAACTGTACATGTTTTTTTGCCAAAAATAGTATTACAAAGTAACATACAAAGGCAACTTCAGTAGGAATATATAGTATGTGGCACAGTTTATTAAACAAAAATACATACATATTATACACGCATTTTGCATGAACAATACACACAGTATACAAAATTAACGTTTAAAAACCCTTTATTTTGGTCTGTCTAAGCAAGCCTACACGATTACGAGCAGCTAAGTCAAGTACTTTTTTCATTACAGATATCTGAAACTGGTCACTTTCATCTTGGGCTTCAAACCATCGCAAGGCAGTATATAAACAAGTGAACGCCTCGGAAGCTGTTGGTACACTTTACTTTCTGGAGCACTGATTGATGAGATGCTGGCGGCGTCATCTTTATCAGTGACGACGTTTACAATCTCACTGTCCTGCGTGACTTGGTGTCCTGGATCTGCATCATCGATATTCATCCATTCATGAACGTCTTCTTCATCACATTCGTGGCAATCTATTGTTTGGTTTGGGAGTGAGGGGGATGGTGGACGGTAGGGTGGGAGAGTAACAGGTGCGAGAGAGTACACAGTTCGGTTAAGCGGTCGTTCGGTTGACCGACGTTCGGATAATCGACGCTCTACTGTACTGATAAAATTCTCCCGGGCTTCCAGCCGCGTCAAGTTGCTTAAAATTCGCGAGCTTTCGGCCGAATGCTCCTCATCCATTGTCAACTGGTGACCGTCGTATGGTTGCTGCTGCCATCCTTACGTAGCCTCGCTGTTTTCAGTGACGTCGCTGGTGGTGGCTCCAGCGCCATAAGTGGTAGTGTTTCCGTTGTGCACTTGCCACCCCCGCTTCCCTTGATCGCTTCTTTTATGACACTGTCCTAGAAACTTAGTCCGTGTAATAACGTGTATCTCGGCGGATGCAATACCGGTGTGCGTTTTCTAGAGAATGTTCCGCTATCGCTGATCTCTCACGATATCGTATGCGAAAACATCTCTCGTGTTCTACAAGGCGATGTTCAATGTACGCATAGTTCAGATGGTTCAAATGGCTCTGAGCACTATGGAACTTAACATCTGAGGTCATTAGTCCCCTAGAACTTAGAACTACGAAAACCTAACTAACCTAAGGATACCACACATATCCATGCCCAAGACGGGATTCGAACCTGCGACCGGAGCAGTCGCGCGGTTGCGGACTGAGCGCCTAGAACCGCACGGCCAACGCGGCCGGCTGTACGCATAGTCAGTCCGACATAAAACTGTCCACACCCACACGGTATTTAATATATTCCTGACGTTCTGAGACCTACATCGTCTTTCACGGGCCTCATTAACTGGAGCTTAAAGACCGAACCTGTGTTATGCCTCTTTAAGGATCCGTCTAATCTTTCCTGCTATTAAGCCGCAGAACGCCATAAACTCAAGCTTCTTCGTGTTGTCCTTATACGGCAGCAGCAATCACGACATACTTCACAATAGCCGAGGAGTACTCCACCGAAAGCTCGTGAATCTTAAAGAGAATTTTATAAGCCTTAGACACACTTCGCAGGTCAAGGCTGACGGTGAAGAGACTAGCCGTCGACAACAGGGGAGGCAGCTACCATCCCCCTCTTCCAAAAATGGTTACGATTTTATAAAACCGAAGTAACATTCTACACCGAATCACATTCAGACCTGTCATTTAGTGACTGTTTGAGCAATGGGAGAACACATAAAGGATACTGACGAGTAGGAAGTGTATCCGGTGCTGTTTGTTGTGAAATCGCTGGTTTGGCCGTTTCCCTTTACGGTTAGGAATGCTAGATGCCTCCAGCTTCTGAACGTAAAAGCTTATAGTAGTGTTTCATTACATGTCCTCTTTCTCTTGTTACCAGCCAAAATAGAAAAAACTACTAAAACGATAATACTGAAAGTACCCGCATGGAATTGACTGTTCCCGCCAGACCACAAAATACCTCTCAGTACGATCAATTTCAGTAGAACAAAATATTTTAAGAGAGAGAACTAATAGCTATGACTTTTATCTTGTAAAAAATTGCCCTTCGTTTCCACTACCCTCCATTTCCGCAAAAGTAATGTGTAGGCACATAGATCTCCAGACTAACTGTGTCCAACAAGAATGACAGCTGAGTGAATGTACAAAAACATAATGAAAGGAAGGGGACTGGAATATTACGCAGGTGCCAAGGAGAGTGTGTGCAATGACCGGAGCGAAAACTCGTAAACGTTCTAGCAGCTGCCGCCCATAAAACACATGTTAGCTCCAGAGACACTGCGAGTGCCTCTGGAATGTCACTCCAGCGTTGTCAGCATTTTGCATCCCATACCAGAGGCTTGCATAGCACATAATGCATCTGATCAAAGAAATGGGAGACTTAGAACATCTATTGAAGGAAAGCACACATGAATGAGTAGGGAAGGATCAGGGAAAGTAGTTACTTACTAATATCAAAATTGGAGAACATATAGTGCTTTATGTGAGAGAATTGCAATACGACGCAAGATTACACGGCATGACGTAGCACGGAAGAGATCCAGTTTGGCACCGAAGCGTTCAACAGAAAAGCTTCACTGTTATTAAATAATGGCAGGCAATATTGAGAAATATTTGTGAAGCAATTCGTCTCGAGCATAGCAGTACGCAGAAGTGGAAAGGGGACGACGGGAGAATCGAAGGGGAAAAACTGCAAGAATTTGAAGTGTTGTGTTATGAAAGCATTTTAAAAATTAAGTGGATACAAAAACAGTAGCAAGACTGGTACTGTGGCGTCGATACTTACGATACCACATCATAGGTGCACGCTCTAGTTACACTACTAGCCACTAAAGTTGCTACACAACGAAGATGACGTGCTACAGACGCGAAATTTAACCGACAGGAAGAAGATGCTGTGATATGCAAATGATTACCTTTTCAGAACATTCACACAAGTTTGGCGCCGGTGGCGACGCCTACAACGTGCTGACATGAGGAAAGTTTCCAACCGATTTCTCATACACAAACAGCAGTTGACCGGCGTTGCCTGGTGAAACGTTGTTGTGATGCCTCGTGTAAGGAGGAGAAATGCGTACCATCACGTTTCCGACTTTGATAAAGGTCGGATTGTAGCCTATCGCGATTGCGGTCTATCGTATCGCGACATTGCTGCTCGCGTTGGTCGAGATCCAATGACTGTTAGTAGAATATGGAACCGGTGGGTTCAGGAGGGTAATACGGAAAGCCGTGCTGGATCCCAACGGCCTCGTATCACTAGCAGTCGAGATGACACGCATCTTATCCGCATGGCTGTAACGGATCGTGCAGCCAAGTCTCGATCCCTGAGTCAACAGATGGGGACGTTTGCAAGACAACAACCATCTGCACGAACAGTTCGACGACGTTTGCAGCAGCATGGACTATCAGCTCGGAGACCATGGCTGCGGTTACGCTTGACGCCGCATCACAGACAGGAGCGCCTGCGATGGTGTACTCAACGACGAACCTAGGTGCACGAATGGCAAAACGTCATTTTTCGGATGAATCCAGGTTGTGTTTACAACATCATGATGGTCGCATCCGTGTTTGGCGACATCGCGGTGAATGCACATTGGAAGCGTGTATCACCCGGCGTGATGGTATGGTGTGCCATTGGTTACACGTCTCGGTCACCTCTTGTTCGCATTGACGGCACTTTGAACAGTGAACGTTACATTTCATTTCAGATGTGTTACGACCCGTGGCTCTACCCTTCATTCGATCCCTGCGAAACCCTACATTTCAGCAGGATAATGCACGACCGCATGTTGCAGGTCCTGTACGAGTCTTTCTGGACACAGAAAATATTCAACTGCTGCCCTGGCCAGCACATTCTCCAGATCTCTCACCAATTGCAAACGTCTGGTCAATGGTGGCCGAGCAACTGGCTCGTCACAGTACGTCAGTCACTACCCGTGATGAACTGTGGTATCGTGTTGAAGCTGCATGGGCAGCTGTACCTGTACACGCCACCCAAGCTCTGTTTGACTCAATGCACAAGCGTATCAAGGCCGTTATTACGGCCAGAGGTGGTTGTTCTGGGTACTGGTTTCTCAGGATCTATGCACCCAAATTGCATGAAAATGTAATCGCATGTTGGTTCTAGTATAATATATTTGTCCAATGAATGCCCGTTTATCATCTGCATTTCTTCTTGGTGTAGCAATTTTAATGGCCAGTAGTGCAGTTGGCACTACGAGAGAAGACTAACTACGCTGACCATAGCGCCCTCTGGCCGACGCTGTGGAGCGCACAGAGTGCAGTCTTGGGTTCGGCCCATTTCATCAAGAGCAGACGACCTGGAAATATCGCTTCCACTACCGAATGGGCTAGCTTGCTATTGAGACTTTGATCTGACATGGACTACGGATGCACACCTACGGGCTCATGCTAGCCAAAGTATTGTAGCCTTTGTATTTACTTGCGTTTTTTGACTCTAGTAAAAAAGTGTTAGTTACATGCAGTACCGAAGTGCTTCACCTCTCCTGCTCCTACTCGCATTCGCTTCCTTCACTCTCGGCCTGTATTACAGAAGCAAGGTACAGATCGCGTCCTGACCTTGTATGATTTTAGTTATATTTTATTTTATATGCAAAGCAGGCAGTACAGATAGTTCGCTGGTGGGTGAATGGTTATCATGCCGTGAAAAACGAATTTCGGAACGTCCCGTGATTTCTGTAGGGTTGCAGCAAGAACGAGTTGCTCAGGAGCTGTTTGGTATACTAGGGTGGCTCCCAGGGCACGGCCGGTGTGTTCCGAAGCTGCTGCGCACTTGAGATGTAGAAAACGTCTACGACTATTCAGCATGTGCGCCTGTACGCCTACAAGAATCTTGCCTTTGCACTCCCATGAAATTCGAGTAATTTAACTCAGTCTCAACAGCATTTCTGTTGGGCCAGTCGTGTTTATTGCCTCTTTTTCTAGACATTATGTGTGCTACGTTCTCCAATAGTCGAAGACCGTTCAAATACGGTATCAACCTTACCAATTGGTTAGGCATAGTGTTATGACGTTTCAGGGAAACTTTTGCAGCGTCCCCTCTATTTTCAAGCTTAAGGGCACGCTTATGTTCTTCAGAATGGCTACAAGCTTGCTGCAGTCCTTCCAAAGAGAGTTTGGTTACATTATAGAGAACCTGACATTCTTGTCATTCGTTTCCTGGGAGTCCTTCCTTACTGATTATCATTCGCTTCCTGGCTGTCATTTCATGCTGACTGTGCAGTCTGATGGTGTAAGTGCCGCTTTTTTTCCATAGCACTGAGGGTCAGTGTCTTATCTCCGAGTCAGGACTCTGAGCAACTCGAATTTACCTAGTTGTTTGTGCATTTTAGATGTGGAGTTCATTGGGTTATTTCTCTTGTTTATTTGAAAATGCTAGTGATCGTAAGAGAAACTCTAATTTGTTCCTCTTTCTGTCTCCCTAACAATGTCAGCCAAAGCTCCACATTATTTACTTCAGTTTCCCACGTAAATTTTCTGCTGTTTTTGCTTTCGAAGAATAACTTTGGAGGAAGATTCAAATTTTTTTTTAAAATTTAAATAAAAGTACAGTAATATACGAAATCGAAATGAACCGTACTTCCTACAACTTCTCTCATGATTAGGCTGCCATTGTACAGGTCGGTCAGAAGCAGACTGAACAGCTTGTAAGTTAGCCAATCAGGCCGTTGCGCGCATAAATTCAAGTGGCCCACCAGATATAATTAGTGTCAGTTATTCTCATAGTGTAGATGATAGCACACGAAACTGCTTAGTTTTTGGCTTCGGCTCAATCACTACTACCGTCCCATGTCCAATTTTCGTATAGATATTTTTTTTAGGAAAGAACACGTTAAGGGACACCGTCTCTGGCCGAACGCATGAATTTGAGCGCGCAACGGGGTGCCTGACTCGCAAACTGCACACGCATCGAATTCTTTTTCTTAATGAATATTCCTCAGCACAGCCTTCCCTTACTGACTTTTCAGACTATATCTGACCACCCTGTATAAGAAAGACAATCAGGAATACACTAAGGTGTTGCTTATGTGTGATGGTGTTTACGTTGTGCGCATTGGCTAAAACACGTTCTAACATTCTGCGTGGTGTCTGTTGTTCTAAGTCGTGTCTCCCTACCACTTTCGCGCAACGAATGCTCTGAGCGTGTTTTTTAGGGAATTGACTAGTTTGAACCTGGGACCTGCTGCTGGTAAGGAGACGCCAGACCACACATGACATGTAGAGTTCAGAGAGTTCAGTGAGACTAGCGATGAAATAACCAAATACTTAATGATTTCAGCGTCAGCTCCACTGCACTCCCTGTAAAAGAATCTTAATACTAACTAAATTTAGTGGAAGGGGTTCAAGGCTTTTCTATTTTTAGTTAGCTGGTAAAATAACGTCGAAAAAGCAGTTAAGTTTACCATTGGAAATTTTATTCTACTCACAAAACATTGTTTATAAATTGCACTATTGATAAAAGGAAATGTTTTAATACAGGATGATAAAAACCAACTGCGTTCAACAAAAATGTGAACGAATATTCCCTGAATGGGTTTCCAAGTTCTACAATGGATCGAAGGATGACCTATGCCATATCACATCTATAATTTAGGTTTAAATTAAGTTTCACAAAAGAGAAAACTATCAAAATGGTCTATAGTGACCCTCAATTATCTTTAATTACTCATCTAACTTGTCGTAAATTACAGTGGCTGATGTGGCTTCTCAATAATTATATAACAGAAAAATCATCGCGTTTCAGATTTTAACTTACGTAGCAAATGTGAATACCATTAGCTTTAATTGACGATCGACACTAGTACTACGCAAAACGGGGGTGTAACAGATGAGACTTCTGCAGTTCTGAGTGAAGCTTTATGCGCTGTTATGCGGCATCGCGTGCGTTCATTACCTTGTAGTTGGTTAGGCAGCTTCAGGGGGGCAGCGGGCGGCGCTGCTCCACCTTCGCCGGCTCGGAAGCAACTCCCTCCAAACTTCTCGTCACTACAACTTACCGAAATTGGTTTTAAAAAAACTATCTGGCCCTGTTTTCATCTGACCAATCAGGGTCTCAATGTTAACCTTAAGCTCCGCCTACAAAAATTCTGTATATCCAATTAGAAACGTTATACTTTTCGTGGTGGGGCAATGTTTTTAACGTTTGCAACGTAACAGAGACGCGAAAAAGTCTCACGCTAAAACTTGCGGCTGGTGTGGCCATTTTAGTGTTATCGTAAGATCTATACTGTTCTTCTGGAGGGCTCTTGCTTTTAACATGGGCTGGGGGGTGGTCCTGTCGGTTAGCTGGCTACGTGGATGTCCGTCCCTTATCGTAGGGCCTTCTAGATTAACACGGTTCTGCTCTCGGCTTCTGTTCTCGTTTCTGCCCTCGGAACTTCGTCTGTCTCACGGTGGGAAGGTATGACATGCATTTAGGCATTCTTGTGTTAGTCTGTGGTATTCCATTTGCTCACTCGTTACTCGTATTACTTTGGCTAAATTAATGTCACGATTTATTCGGAGCTATGTGACCTACTACTGGATTTGCTTATCATGTCAGGGTTTTCATGGAAGGTGTTGGATTTCCCTGACACCTTACAACGTGTAACATGTAAAACTGTTTATTGTTGTTTATTACAGTGACGGCCCGCCTGCTTAATTGGGTGGTATCGTGCTTGCCTCACTTGCAGCGGACCCGAGTTCTATTCCCGGCCGGGTTGGAGATTTTCTACGCTCGTGGACTGGGTGTTGTGTTGTCCTCGTCATCATTTCATCCTCATCGCCGGCGCTCAAGTCGCCCAATGTGGCGTCGACTGAAATCAGACTTGTAGGCCTAGCTGGCGACCAAACTTCCCAGGACGGGGCCTCCTGGCCAACGATGCCATACGCTAATTTCATTATTGTAGTGTCGAGTGGGTAGCACTAGCAGATGTTTATTTCGGAGTGAAATGGATGTTAATGCTGATTAATTTCATAATATACAGTATTCATCATATAAATCCTTCAAAAGACAGGTTTCATCTCAACTTTCTAAATCTACATCTACATGGATACACTACAAATCACATTTAAGTGCCTGGCAGAGGGTTCATCGAACCATCTTCACAATTCTCTATTATTCCAATCTCATATAGCGTGCGGAAAGACCAAAGACCTATATCTTTCCGTAAGAACTCTGAATTCCCTTATTTTGTCATGGTGATCGTTTCTTCCTATGTAGGTCGGCGTCAACATAATATTTTCGCTTTCAGAGGAGAAAGTTATTGATTGGAATTTCGTGAGAAGATCGCTCCGTAACAAAAAAGCCTTTGTTTTTATGACACCCATCCCTAATCCTGTATCATTTCAGTGACACTCTCTCCTCTACTTCGCGACAATACAAAACGTGCTGCACTACTTTGAACGTTTTCGATGTACACCGTCAGTCCTATCCGGCAGTATGCTAAAAGAGGACGGACAAGCGTAGTGTAGGCAGTCTCCTTAGTAGATCTATTACAATTTCTAAGTGTCCTACCATAAAATGCAGTCTTTGGTTAGCCTTCCCCACAACATTTTCTATGTGGTCCTTCCAATTTGAGTTGGTCGTAATTGTAATTCCTAGGCATTTAGTTGAATTTACGGCCTTTTGATTTGACTGATTTATCGTGTAAACGAAGATTAACGGATTCCTTTTAGCACTCATGTGGATGACTTCACACTTCTCGTTATTTAGAGTCAATTGCCAATTTTCGCACCAAACAGATATCTATTCTAAGTTGCTTTGCAATTTGTTTCGGTCTTCTGATGACTTTACTAGTCGATAAACGACAGTGTCATCTGCAAGCAACCTAAGATGGCTCCTCAAATTGTCTCCCAAAGCGTTTATATAAGGAACAGCAAAGGGCCTATAAGACTACCTTGGGGGAACGCCAGAAATCACTTCTGTTTAACTCGATAACTTTTCGTCAATTACTACAAACTGTGACTGCTCTGACAGGAAATGACAAATCCAGCCACATAACTGAGACGATATTCCATAAGCACGCAATTTCACTACGAACCGCTTGTGTGGTACAGTGTCAAAAGCCTTCTGGAAATCCAGAAACCCGGAATCGGTCTGAAACACCTTGTCAATAGCACTTAACACTTCATGCGAATAAAGACCTAGTTGTGTTGCACAAGAACGATGTTTTCTAAATCCGTGTTGACTGTGTGCCAATAGACCGTTTTATTCGAGGTAATTCAAAATGTACGAACACAATATGTGTTCTAAAATCCTTCTGCATATCAACGTTAACGATATGGGCCTGTAATTAAGTGCATTACTCCTGCTACCTTTCTTGAATATTGGTGTGACCTGTGCAACTTTCCAGTCTTTGGGTACGGATCTTTCGTCGAGCGAACTGTTGTATATGATTGTTAAGTATGGAGCCAATGCATCAGCATACCCCGAAAGGAACCTAATTGGAATACAGTCTGGACCAGAAGACTTGGTTTTATTAAGTGTTTTAAGTTTCTTCACTACTTCGAGGATATTTACTTCCACGTTACTCATGCTGGCTGGTGTTCTCGATTCGAATTCTGGAATATTTACTTCGCCTTCTTTTGTGAAGGTCTTTCGGAAGGCTGTGTTTATTAACTCTGCTCTGGCAGCACTGTCTTCGATAGTATCTCCATTGCTATCGCACAGAGAAGGCATTGATTGTTTCTTGCCGCTAACATACTTCATATACGACCAGAATCTCTTTGGATTTTCTGACAGGTTTCGAGACGAAGTTTCGTCATCAATGCTGTAATCATTGAAATTTCTTTTAATTTTGGATAATAAGTTCCTTCCCTCAGTCCTATCAGCATGCCATATCTTCTTCTTCATTTGTGTCTTTTTCCTCTGGTTTCCTTCCGTGGTAATACTGTCATTGTTTCCTTAGAACGTATTCACTCTGGTCCGCTTACCTTTTTGTAACATAGTTCAGGAGAGTTCTTGATTCCTCACCTCACTTTATAACTCCTTAATATACATACAGTGTGATTCAGCAATGCTGTTCGCCTCAGGTACTTCGTGAAGCGTTTAAGACATCGGAATTTTGTTTTCACCAAAATTATTTGTTCAAAATGCCTCACGAAATGACATACAGTCTCATTTCTTAGCTGTCTTAGTTACAGAGGTATCAGTTTATATTTTCTTTTTTCAGTGGCATTATACTAACTTTTGCTGAGAGTATCGTAGTTCCAAAAGCCAGAAATTCAGTGGCACTCCATCCAGCAAAATCGGATGATTAATTTTGGAGAAATTACAAAATTTAGAACCTGAGATCCATCTGTTTTGAACTTGAAACCGATTGCTGTCTTGTGCGGAAGACTTTTTTTTCGGTTCTTGCCCATGTAGTCACCTCAATGGTGAAAACACAGTTCGATAGTGTGTGTGATGCGAGTTTCGTGGCAGTAACGACGATACGAGTGTATGGACAGCACAGGACTGAATCCCCAAGCGGAGAAATGTCTCCGACCGGCCTGAGACTCGGTCGCGGACCTCTTCGGTTAGCAGTCTGCCGAGCTATCTAGGCGGACTATACGGAGGTTGTGTTGTAATAGGGAACTGTTCTTTGAGGCTGATGGAGCACTCCATGTTGACGCAGCTGAGAGAGACCACAGACACATAAGTATGGAGATAAGTTGATTTTTGAACTGATGCTAATCACACTTGGGTACATGCGTTGGACTGATACACCAAGTGGAAGGCAAAGGGCATGGTATCTATGGATGAGCGACGTGTCAATTTGGTAACAGTTATGCTCTTGATTCTGCCAGAGAATTGAAGGAAATGTGCTGATCAAATACTGAATGGATTTTTCAAATAAGGAAACGAGTTATAAGGATTGTTAAATAATAACTTCGCGTCATGAGTTTCATGCCAACATACATAGCTGCATTGCAAAATAACTTCAGCAACAGCAACAAGGAAGAAATCACATAACGATGTGTCTTTAAAACTTACGTAAAATTCTATTTACGTAACCAGGCTTTCGAAATGTTCACCGTCTACTGCAGTATGCATTCGTAGCCGCTGGTGCAAGGCCGTCTGGATATACTGAAGAGATACCTTCGATATCATTGCATATGCTGCAACAGTGCTTTGTTTTCATCTCCTCTTGGATCGTAAAAACTTATGCATAGATCCCATCTTCGAGTTTACACAGAGAAACTTCCTGTGGTGTCAGATCAGGCGAACATACATACCAAATCCAGTGAAAAGGAAAGGGATGGGTGAGCGTTTTCCCAGCCACAAACGAGCAATGAGCTAGTACCACCTACATCAGCGTATTTCAAGCGGTAATTCGTCCAGGAGAGGCAGCACAACTCCGGTAAGAAATTGTGCGTTTCTTTTACCCGTTCAGCTTTTTTCAGTGACGACCCATCCTTGAGTACTGCTCGAGTCTTTGGGATTCCGACCAAGAGGATTAAAGGAAGACATCGACGCAGTTCAGAGGGGGGCTGCTAGATTTGTTGCCGTTAGGTTCGATCAGCACACTAGTATTACGGAGATGCTTCGGGAATTCAAATAGGAATCCCTGGAGGAAGCGTGATGTTCTTTTCGAGCAACACAATCAGAAAATTAGGGGGACCGGCATTTGAAGCTGACTGCCGCCAACGTACATTTCGCTTAACGTCCACGAAGATAAAAGTAATTAGGGCTCATACGGACGCTTATAGACAGTAGATTTTCCTTCGCTCTCTTTGCGAGTGAAACAGTAAGGAAATGGTTAGTACTGGAGCAGAAGATACCCTCCGCTCCACACCACACAGTGGCTTGCGGAGTATGTATGCACGTAGATGTAGATGAAGATGTAAGGAAGGACCAGTCGCGTAGTTCCGAATAATTCCACACCAAGCTCTCACACTTTACTGCCTCTGATATTAAATATGCCTCAGTCAGAGCGGATTCTCCACAGCCCAGTAATGCATATTTCTCACATTCAGCGATCCTTGATTTTTGAAGGTAGTCACTAGAAAAACACAAACGTACATCGTGCAATGTTGGCTGCTCTAAAACATAGCTACCGAGTACACATTACGTCTCATTGGAACTGTGTGGTAGAAGGGGGCCGGGGGGGGGGGGTTGAGGGAAGCAGACGACGACCCACCACGACGCTGTATCAAGTACGGCTGCGGTACCATTTGAGGCTGCAATAAAAGAGCTACGCCAACAGGATGGCTCGCTGCGTTTTCCACGGCAGCGCTCTGACGAGCGCAGTTGAAATCATTTCTAAACAAGGTCCAGTGAGCCGAGTCGAGGCAGCGGTGCGCACCGACAGCTTTCAAAACACTTTGCCCCAAGCGTCGAGTAGAGCTCCATGTATGGCTGCCGTCTGGATGAGTAACGAGCAAGAGACTGCGTATGCAGCGCTTCATGTTTTAGGGACTGCAAACCGCTTCCCCTGGAAAGGCTGCTGAGAGTTGAGAAGTGACAGGTGCCAGATAGTACTGGTTACTGAATTCGCACTGTTAAAAGCAGCCACGAAAAGTTTTCAATTTGGTAGCATTTACAGTTCATACAAAAGCATCTTAACAAATGCTTTAACACGTTTTTGGGGTAATACTTGTTAAGTGGAGCATGAAATACGCTGCTGGCCATTAAAATTGCAACTTCATAAAGGCAACACGCAACAAACTTCAAATTAGTATGAAGTGTACTCCATTCATAGGTATGCAAATAATTATAATTGCAGTGCACTCGCACAGAGTAACGGACAAGGCAAATGGTTTATATAAGGAAAGATTACGCAGTGAGTTTCTCATGTAGAATCGCATTAGAATTTTGTTTTTTTTTTTTGTGAGAAGGTCTTGTTAGGTTTCGTGCAAAGAAGGTGAACCGCCTGCCAGCACATGGGCAATCGACTGTGGCCCATCGTTCCGCGATACTGCTGGTCGACGCGTTGGTCATGATACCACGACTATTATGCGAATATGGAATCGATGGGTTCCGAAGAACCACGGCTCAATCCCATTCAGGATCACAGCGGTCCCACGCGAATCCGATGCAGGATTCGAACGGTCCCACGCGACTAGCGCCCGAGGAGATATATACAGGGCGTTTCAAAAAGAAAGAGCAGATTTCAAACATTTATTTCTCAAAAACTACAAATGATAGAAACACAATTCAAACGTTTCTTGTCAGAGAAAGGTTCAAAGTTTTTCAATGGTCCGCGCAGAAGTTCCATGCAAATCCGCAGTGGCGCTGGCGTTTGTTTGTAGGAAAATGGCGACGACACCACAGGAACGATCATTTTGTGTGCTGCAATTTGCAAAGTTAGAGTCCATTGTTGGTGTGCAACGTGCATTCCGCCGTCAATTCAACAAACAGCCGCCTCGTCATAAGCAAATTTATGAGTGGCATCACAGATTCGTAGAAGATGGTTGCATCTGCAAGCGAAAAAGCACGGGTCGTCCACGCACATCGGATGAAAATGTCGAGCGTGTCCGTGCAGCTTACGAAAGGAGCCCTAGAAAATCCACGGCACGGGCAAGTCACGAACTAAACATGTCTAAAACAACGGTATGGCGCGTTCTGAGTAACCGTCTGCACATGAAGCCGTACAAACTGCAGTTATTGCAAGCATTGCGTCCTGACGACCACAACAAAAGGTTCGAATTTTCAACTGCAATTCTACAGGACATGGAAGAGGACAATTTTGCCGAACGATTAATTTTTTCAGATGAATCAACGTTTCACATTTTTGGTAAAGTTAATCGGCATAACGTACGAATTTGGGCGAGTGAAACTCCGAGGGACGTTATTCAACATGAAAGAGACTCACCAAAGGTTAACGTCTTTTGTGCAATTTCGGTAAACAAAGTTTATGGACCTTTCTTTTTCATGGAGAAAACTATCACAGGAACCATTTACCTGGACATGTTAGAAAACTGGCTATTTCCTCAACTTCAGGAAGATTCAAATCACTTCATCTTCATGCAAGATGGCGCCCCACCACACTTCTCTGAACCTGTACGACGGTACCTAAATAACACCATTCCAGGACGGTGGATTGGAAGAGCAGGAGCACAAGATCAATGTCATCGTCTGTGGCCTCCCAGGTCACCAGACCTTACTCCCTGCGATTTTTATTTGTGGGGGTACATAAAGGACTGTGTTTATGTCCCACCTATGCCCGCTACTCTTCAAGAGGTACGACATCGAATTGTTGCGGCCGTGAATTCGGTAACTAAAGACCAGTTGCGTCGTGTGTGGCAAGAAATGAGATACCGGTTTGATATTTGTCGTGTAACAAATGGTGCTCATATTGAGGTACAGTTTTGATATTTGTTGTGTAACATTTGGTACTCATATTGAGTGAAGGACCGTTGGAATTGTGTTTCTATCATTTGTAGTTTTTGAGAAATAAATGTTTGAAATCTGCTCTTTCTTTTTGAAACGCCCTGTATTATTCGCCCTGTCGTGCAAGGTCGTACAGCCACGCCATGTACCTGATGTATCTCACGTACGTCAGGAAATAGGTTGTCTGTAGTAAGCAAATATCCACACGTACAGTATGACGACGATTGGAATACCACTGACTTCCCATCTTCCCTCGACGCAGGCTCAGTAAGAAGCGCGGAGATAGTGGTAAGCTCAGCGACAATACCGCAGAGAGGACGGCGCAACATCGTCTTTGATGACGAGTCCCCGTTATGCATATAGCGTCACGCTTGACTTATCCATGTGTGGAGGCTCCGAGATGAACGAAAATTACCAAATTGCATTTATCGTCGTAACAAGGACCTTAGTACCCCGCGTCAAAGGTTAAACCTCCTTTCACATCATCATATTCGGAACACAGGGCCTCGCGTATCTAGTATCCCATTCACAAAACAAAAACATTTCCCACACTCTTTCCACAGTTCAATGCCCTGCTGCCTTTAAGATGTTGAAGTATTTCCTTCCGCCACCCTGATAGCGTTTCCCTAAAAGCTGACGCATAGGTCCAATCTTCCCTCTGCAAAAGAGTAAAGCCAGTGCTCCTACCTTCTCTCAGTTATGCTTCTCATTTCCTTTATTTGCTCTTATATTTGTCAACTGTGTGTCATCCTCCTCCCTTTCTCCATGCCTATTTTTGCTACCACTCGAAATTAAAATCCTCCATTACCGTAATGTGTAATTTGTTTGTTTGTTTCGTTTTGCGTATGGCAATACAGCGACAAAATTTTATAGAAGTACAACAATATGTAAACGAAATCTATAAAACAAAACAATGTGTAAATAGAACATGTGTAAAAAAACAAGCAATATCACAAAAGGATAAAGTACAAACACTGAAGGCAAAATAACTACACGTTAAAAGCTTGCAAGTCTGACTAGAAACTCATTCATATATTTAAAGCTCAATATCTAGATTGCACAGCCATTCCAAAGCAGAGGGTTTCACACATATAACCTCAGAGACAGGTCCGGCGTATCTTCTTAGGGGGCATTCCTCAATAACATGGCGGACGTTCTGTTCTGGTGCTCCAGTCACAGGCTGGTGAGTCGCATAGACTCCACTTGTACTTATATGCATTGCATTTTGCATGGCCCGTTCCGATACGGTTCAATTTAGTCCAGGTACATCTCTTCAGGTCAAAGCCCTGTAATTCCAGAGTAGGATCTTGGATACCTTGTTTATTAATTCCAGAATCATTCCAAAAGTGCCGCCATTGCTCCTTTATGGCGGCCGAACTAGATCATTGATCTCTCACGGCCATACACAGTGACAAAACAAGAAAAGCAAGAATGCTATCATCGAGAAAGGCTATTCTGAAAGCCAATAGACTAAAGATATTGGACCCATCCTCCATGTTCTGCAAATTGATGTAGAAGGCCTGACAAGGGATAAATGTGACTACATAAACAAGCTGGCTAACGATCATAAAATCGGCATCATAGCACTCCAAGAAACTCATGTGTAATTATTGTTGTATTTGTCATGTACGAATGTAAATTGTGTGTGTGTGTGTGTGTGTGTGTGTGTGTGTGTGTGTGTGTGTGTGTTCCTGTCTGTACTGTCGTAATTTTTATTTTCCAAATGTAGTAAAACATGCTTACCATAATGTACGGAATGTAAAATATGTAGACTACTTGGGTGGCTGTGAGAGAGGACTTGATGGCCCTATAATCTTGCTAGATCGTTACTTAATTTATTAATTAATATGGACCCATCATTTGACGTGATGATAGGATGTACCATCGAGTACACAAGGTGTCACCCGTGGTTCTCAAAACTGGTGATTCGGATAGCAGCCGTTTCATTTCTGTCATGTTAAGGCTAGTGGTTGTAGCCCACCTTCGACAAGATAATGCAAGACCACATATTGCCTGTGATGCTCTGACCTAGAGGCGTTCGACGTTTTCCATACTTAGCACGTACTGCAGATCTCTTAGCTATTTAAAACACCTGGTCTTGAGTTGCCAAGAGACTAGCACGTACAATAACCGCCCGCCTCCCCCCCCCCCCCCCCCCCCCGCCCCAATCGTACTAAACCTCCAGAAAGGTCTCTGTTTAGCCCGTGAGTCCGTAAATGATGATATAAGAGGCGTACAGTATGACTGACCACTCTTCGCTACACGACTTCTGCGATAATTAAATCAGTCAGTCCTTGAACTGACTTAGGAGTTTTCCTACCTGTTATGTGGAGATGCTCTCATAGTTGCAGAGCCGTAGCAGCGCCGTCGGATTCAGTAAGTGCAAAACTACTGTCTGTGTTTTACGTAACGAAGTGGAAAGGAGGTACGTTTATTTAAGATACTCCGTAAAATGAACTTGTTCAGACTGATTATAAGCTAACTATTAACGATACGAGAGCATGGTCTAGCGCAAGACTAGATCGAAAGATGCTATTCACTACTGCCAACTAAGGCGCACAGTCTGTAACTTGAGCCTAAAATCGGCATAGTTCGTATAAAATCGTACATCTTCGGTTATGCCAAAGTCATTCATTTATTTATTAACATAATCGTTTTCTGGAACTGTAAAATTACTAAAAGATAGTATTTATGACGCGTAGATTCCTTCTAAAGTCTGAGTGGTAAAAGGCAACTATTGTTAGTAAATATTTATTAATAACAATTACTTGGTTCGCACCAGAATAGGTGTGCTTTCCCTACGTATCTCTTTGCTGACGTCACGAGCGATTTCTGCATCAGCACCTCATCCCATTGGCCCTGAAAGCGCCATATGGCGAACTGCTTTTGCTAGCCAGCATAGAAACCTACCGCTCGCTCCTCACTCCATTTGTACTGCAGCGTTGATACATTTACTTCACGTGTATGAAATAGCAAAACTGGAAATAGAGTAAAATGCGCTCTTATCTGTAATTAAGGGGTACCTTACACACGTCACCACTCACCAGCTACTGGGATCGGTGGGCTAAGAGCCGAAGCAGCAGAATGACGTTATGTCTCTGTCTTCCAACCTAAGTTCGATCCGATGCCTATCCAGCTTAGAGCCATTGTCATTATCAGTGATAAATTTCCCACCCTGTTTATAGTAAATTATCTATGAAGTTAATATATGTTCGACTGTCATATTTTTCAGTGTCACTCTTATATTTTACCTCGTGTGACCATTCATATATGTTACTGTAGACAGCACAGATAATCTGCCGTCATGTGGATGAAAGAAACCATCTGTGCCTTCGTATTAACTGATTTAGTAGAATTCCGGAGAAGTAGATGGAATGTGTTGCCCACATTTCAAACATTTGCGAGACCAGTGCCTTAGACACTGCGCCACATTGCATGTTGGCACATGCAGAGCTGCCTAATGTAAATGATTGAACCATGATTGAATTGTAAATTTGGGACAGAATAATAGTAAACATGTGAAAATACTTTTAAATAAAAAAAACATTCCAAAGTAAATGGTACTCCCAGGTGCACTAGAAGGACCTTCAGTAAAAGCTGAGGTCTAGGTCGCCTGAGTATAAGTCGGATATAAACCACTGTAATAAGACATATGGTAATTTATGGGGCTGCAGCATGATGGAATAAAGTAGACGATGACTGCTAGGGACCTTGGGTAGATTCACTTGGCCTGCCAAGCTACAACGGGAGGAATTACAAGCACACCCACTGCTAGGGTGGAGCCCACTCTGGACATTAGCCAATTGCGTCAGAGGGTTACAATGGAAACAGCGACAGGGGCGTATAGTTTACAATCTAGAGGCAACAGGTAGCCCTTACGATATCCTTACACCCACATTAAAGGCATGGTTCAAAATGGCTCTGAGCACTATGGGTCTTAACAGCTATGGTCATCAGTCCCCTAGAACTTAGAACTACTTAAACCTAACTAACCTAAGGACATCACACAACACCCAGTTTAAAGGAATGAATGTGGTAAATATATGAATGGTCGGGGAAATGCCGGCTGACTATACAGCAGATACTATATGTCTCAAAAGCATTGCAGTGGAATAATAGGAAGTATGCAACAACGGAAGAACGAATCATGACACTGTTCAGGAGACATAGTCTCGTTTACTGAATGGTCGAAAACAGACGAAGGTACTGGGACCGCGGTATATGGGACACAGGCTTAGACTACAGAATGCAATCTGCTTAGGGAACTTGGCCACACTGTTCCAGGAGGAGATATTCCCTATCAGAGTGTGATCGGAGGAGAATCTACGTAGGTGTTGCAAGGACCATAGCAGCTACATTTATTCTGCTGGCAGGCTGGTCTGAAATCTCTGTCAGACTCTGCAACCAGATCAATGATCGTCGCAGAAGGCCATGGATCTCTTGAGACGCTAGGGAAAGCAACAGGGAAAACCTACTGCAGGTCCCTGGTCGGTCAGTAATTTGTGGTAATCAACAAGCTGATGGCCTCCCAGAGCAGGGACTACGATTCCATTGTCTTAACTACCGCTAAGGAGGTGGTAAGATCTAAACTAGGTATCGGGATCAGGATTAGACCAAGATCCAAAAACAAAAACGTGCCAAGCTAATGACGCCCAAAACATGTTTTAGGAGAAGTTCTGCAATCTTCGGACTAAACAGGAGGCAGGTTAAATTCGTGGTAGGTCTAATGATTGGCCATGGAAGCTGGAGGGAACACCTGCATACGATGAGTAGGGTCTGTAGAGAAAGGAGCCCGTAAGTGCAGACTGTGTGGTGCGGGACATTGAAACCGCATTGCGAACCACTGGAGGCTGAAAGATACTGGATATCTGGGTCATTAAGTCCTGAGATGTCTAACAAAGAGTCTACTACTACTGTTCAAGGGTACTGCCTGACTTTACTACAATGACAACGAAAGAAATCGTACAATAAACCTAGTTTCCGTCGTGGCAACAAGAGTCTGTGGCCGGTGTTGTTTTGTCCGTCTGACTGAATCAAATTTAAAAAATCTTACAATTTTCTGTGCATTTAATCTGTGTCAACATGAAAGTGCTGCTGCAAATAACAAGCTGCACCACCGCCAGCATGCTATGCATGCATTTGGGGTGCCATACAGTTAGGTTCGAAAAGGACAGCAAGATATGGTAATTAATCATAGCAATAATGATATTAACTGCTAGAGGGAATTGAATTAAATATGAGGAATGCTGAAAATTAATGCCGGAATTGGTCTCGAACTTGTATTTTTCCGTTTATCGTTTTCCGTCGCCATGACTGCCTCGGCTATCTCGACACGGTCCCTGCCCGACCAAAATTCCCGATTACCCATATACTACTCGCATAGTAACCCTTCCCATCGCCTTCTCTACTACATCGATCCCTGATTCATGAATGAATTCATGGTTGCTTGTGCATCTGCGTCGAAAGGATATCTGACCGAAGGAACAGACACTGCATATATAAAACCAGGGCATGTACGAAAGAATAGAAACCAAGTGTATAGAACCATGGTGAAACTGCCAATGATCCCTTCAGTGCAGGTGCACAAACAAGCCCGAATTACTACAGGAATTAACGATCGTTTCGAGTGGAGAACTTAATGGGCAGGGACACTACGTCAGTAGTGTGCGGATAAGTTGGTAATTTAGGATGGTCCGCCGAGCCGCCGAGGCGGTCAAGACGAACGTATGCGATAAACGAAAAAATCCGTGTTCGTGTCCCGGTCCTGTACATATTTTCAACTTCCCCAGTGATTTATTTCAGTGCCCTCTAGCAACTAATGTCATTCTTCCTCTAATTGTTGTGTAAAGGGTCAGGATCAAGATGGTGTCTGTTCTTTCGGACATTTCCGAAGGAACAGACACGACATTTATACAGTATAATAAGAGGTAAGTGTCCGCATTACCGCCTTTTCAGATGTTTCCAGAAGTAGCTTTGGTAGCTTTCATAAGTACTCTGTTCATATAAATTCTCGGAAACCACCCAGTTAGCACACTGGACTCATACTCTGGAGGACTGCGGTTGAAACCTGCGTCCGGCCATCCTGATTCAGGTTTTCCGTGATTTCGCTAAATTGCTCCAGACTAATTCCGGGATGATTCCTTTGAAAGAGCACCGCAGATTTCATTCATCATCCTCTCCCAATCCGATGGGACCGATGACGTCACTGTTTGGTCCCCCCCCCCCCCTCCCCAAAACCAATCAACCAAGCACCCGATAGATGCATGTCACACTTATCACTACAAGTCCATAAATTGCTTTGGCTATGGCCATTCAGGTTTCGTAGGTTGTAATACCGCGTCATCAGCTACTGTCTTCTTCCCAGTGCTAGGTTGCGTTGCGGGAACCCTCCTTTGGCGTTTGCTTCACATGGCTGTGCTTCAACATTGACCGTACGTCTGCATTTTTTACTTCTAAAGACAAAGTTTAATGTGCATTTAGTTATTACAGCTGCCAGCGTTTCGTTTGCCCACTACATGTCATTGATATAGTTAAAATGCCACACTACCGTGCATTCTTACTTCTTCATTGGCCTCAAAGTACAGAATAGCATTCATTCTCTCTGCTGAACGCTGTGGGGGAAAACGACCTAATCTGAACAGTCTTTCAAATAAAGCACAAGGCATTAAAGATCACTTGTCTTCGTTGCATTACTAAAAATAATGACTCGAATATACAGACGTACAGTGCTGCATGATACAGCAAATCTCATTCGTTAGATGCCTGTCCAAAAGTTTACACAGGACCAGAAGTACAGGAAAGGTGTAAGTGGAACCCATACGAATTTTTGGGAGGGTAAATGGTAGACGAACTGTGAGTTTTACTCACAGTACATACTAATGCTACTACGTTCCTAATAGTCTTAACTCTTAACTGAGAGACTGGTATGTCATTTGTACATATTATTTTCCTCTCAGACTTGCCGGCAAGGGTGGCCGAGCGGTTCTAGGCGCTACAGTCTGGAACCGCGCGACCGCTACGGTCGCAGGTTCGAATCCTGCCTCGGGAATGGATGTGTGTGATGTCCTTAGGTTAGTTAGGTTTAAGTAGTTCTAAGTTCTAGGGGACTGATGACCTCAGATGTTAAGTCCCATAGTGCTCAGAGCCATTTTTCCTCTCAGACAGGTAACGTTCAGTTACATGCGAATGCATTTTATAATCACATTTAATAGTTTTCAGCAGTGCCTGCAAGAATAACATCACGAATTAAATGGTAAAACGCTAATGGAAGCCTTTTGAAGGTAGGGCCACCTGGCATCTTAAGTTGAAAGGAGGTAACGAACAGAGTATTAGTTTTCAGTTTTCAGATTCAAGACAAATGGCGACGGATGACCTTGCGACTAGCCATTGCCAATCATTTGCAAACTGATACTGAATTAATACGTCTTTCTCTTTGGCGGTACAGGACGTGAGTTATTTGCGACGTTTCTTCTTTTTTTTTCTAGTTGACGGTGGGTGGGCAGAGAGGTGGGAACAGATGTTCCACCAACCCCCCTCCCCCCCCCCCCCTCCCGACCCTTCCTGATTACACGCCTGTGTCTGTCACAAATTGAGGTAACGGTTTAGTTTGATAACTGCCATTGTTGCGACTCTTTCATATGGGTTCATCGATCGCCATTACAAACTGGAATCACGTTGACATGTCGTTATATATTAGTAAGTAAAAACAGGGACAGTCAAGCATCAATATAAACTATCATGTACCTTAAGGCCTTCCGAAGTAAATCTCTTGTCGAAACTGAATTCCAAGAATGTCATGAATTATCAAAGATCGCAACATTCCCTCCTAAACTAAATAAAAGTTTACCATCACCTTATGAACTGACCGTCCTACACAGTTCTCACGGCCTCGAATCTCCTGTTAATGGTTCGTGCCACCTGGTGCTCGCCAGCTTCATGTATCAAGACGTCTAACTCCGGCTACGTTCTTAATGAAGCGCTAAAAAACGCTGTTGGTTAGGCCAAATAAGTTTCAAAGTGCTCATTTTTCCTTTCTAATGATAGACACGGGACGAGAGCCTCTGATGTAAACATATAATATGTTTGCGATTTATCGCATGTGTGTAGGGAGGAATAGACTCAAAACTGCAGTCGTGTGCTGAATTCAGCTAGTGATTAGTTACCTCATTGCCCAAAATATGACAACAGCATAACACCCACCGTCAGATGTGAAGAGCCTAATATGGACGAGGCAATTATAGTTGACCGGTTTGTATGTAAGAGAGAGCGTATCCGAACTGGTTACAATAAACAGTAGGGTGAGCAACCGTCAGAAAAGATCGGTGAACTGAAGACCACGGTTGGTGCAGGAGGCGAAGAGAATACTTATTTCACAACAAGTTTCATAGATAGGTTGTAAATACTGAAACTGTAACTAAATACTTATCGTAACAGATGATATATTCCTAGGAAGAAGATGTGTCAAGATGAGGAGTCACACTAAGTCTCTGGAATCGCATTGGGGCTATCCATATTATGGTTTTTCCACTGGTTATTCGTGAACTAATCCTAGTGATTACCGAGATGGTTTCATGAAAAGATAGCCGGCCGGTGTGGCCGAGCGGTTCTAGGTGCTTCAGCGTGACCGCTATGGTCGCAGGTTCCGATCCTGTCTCGGGCATGGACGTGTGTGATGTCCTTAGGTTAGTTAGGTTTAAGTAGTTCTAAGTTATAGGGGACTGATGACCTCAGATGTTAAGTCCCATAGTGCTCAAAGCCAATTGAAGCCAACCATGAAAAGATACACCGAATTCCCTGCTCTGTCCACGTCTTATTCGAACATATGCTCCCTCTATAACAACCTCGTCATCGGCGGAAGATTAATGTTTAATCCATCCTTGTACATGCACTGGCTGCATATTTCGAGAATAGTCTGTGCTGAGGAAGGAAGGAATTGTATGGTGCCCTTTCCACATCGAGTCATCAAAAATGAAACAACGTATTGGTTAAAAAAAGATTGGGAAAGGACACTAGCCGCGGTCTCGACGAAAGAATCGTTTCATCTTCTGCCTAACGTGGTTTAGGTTAACACCGAGAAACTACATTAGAATGGCAACACGGGGGGTACAACTTAAGTTTTTACATAAAACGGGGCGAGTACGCAACCTCACTCTGCTCCTCAACGGCTGAAATTTTGTATAAGAGTAGAAAAAACTGTAAACCTATTCGGCTACCACTATCCAGATGGCTGAAATACTGACACATTCACAAAGGCAGAATGATAGGTTTTCGTATTTCTCAAACACCAAGCAAACATGGTATGATTCTTTTATTACTGTTATCAAACAGGTTGTCGTTTGCGCGGATGCGTGCTGGTTTGTTTGGAGCAGTCATACATATAGGAAAACTATTTTGATACGACAGTTTCGTTGCCTACCTGAATGAACTACGATTCGCATCTGCCAAAGGATTACAACTGCTCGTTTAAATACGTTACATCTTCAATTGATACATAAGTGCTGTTTTGTTAGCATCGGCGTTCCTTTTTACATGTAAAGCGACACTCACATGCTGTAAGTTTCTTTTTTAATCAGCAACAGAACTCATTTTGTTTTTTTCTCCTTTTTTTCAAATGTTGTTTCCGAGCGAAATAAGAAAAAATATTGTTTCCATGATGTCATATGCTATCTCTCTGATCTTTTTTGATTTTTACTTTGATCTTCTAGCTCGTCCGTATGTATAATCGGACATGCCCACCTCCCCCTCAGCCCTCTCTCTCTCTCTAATGCACAAAGCAGCGAACTTCGCATCAGTTAATTTTCTGACAGCAGTGTAGGGGCTGTGACATTAAACTGATATAAATGAATTTCGGGTGATAAAAAAACGTATTTACCGTCTACGGAAAGAACATTTATGCCAGCGCTGGAAACTGGATGAAAGCAGAAAGCGCTAGGAAAATGTTACGATATTAAACTCGTGCGCCTGCTCTCTGTCAGCCTGTCCGCATCGGATCAAAGAGTAATAATCTCCACAGGGCAGAGGCACGCATTTTTGCGGTGAAGTTTCATTTGTTGGGTGATGTTCCTGTCAAGCTAATGAAGAAATAATCTGCATTGGTAACGCGTGAAACATTCCTGGCAGGCGTTGATGATAACGCCATTTCTCCTGTATTTTACAGGAATTTTCCTGTTTAATCAGCGACAGTTGTATCACTCATGTGAAAAAAAAGACGTCATATCGAGGCACCACAGGTACATAACGGTAAAAATCTTTTTTTATATATATATAGCAACAAGAGCTACGAGGTTTTCTTTGCAGTTTCCGTAACGTACGAGGGAAATTGTAAAGTATTAATTACAACCTCAACAAACAAAGTTATTATTTTTTTTATTTGTAGGTGCAGGTCTGCGGACCACACTTTCGTAGCAGACCGCTAGAATATCGAGCAAGGACTTGTTACTGGCAGCAGCGAAAACATTGCAGCTCTGCCAGGCCTATCCGGATTACTTGTTTACCCATCTGGTATGGCTTGACACAGCTGCAATAGTTCCGCTGCTGCCGATAACGAATTATCATTCGATACTAAAACGGTCTGCTTCGATACTGTGGCGCGTGAATTGAAGTTTGTACTAGGGCTTCACCTGCAAACAAATAAAAAATTAATAACATCACTTTATGTTTTCACGATTATTTCCTCTGGTATACCAAAGTGCTGTTGTGCCACACTCATGTTCTTAAAAATTAGGGCCATAAATGGGGACAAGTCAGGTTATGTGCATAGCAGTTCAATTAAACTCCTGCCGTTGATGCATACCATTAATTTCATTAATACATGAAAGGTAAAAAAGCAAAACAACGCGTCCTGGTCCTGATGAGCCAATCGGCAGAACTGTCGCACAAAAGATACATGGGAACTTTGAAAAAAATTGAAGAATGCCACCAAGTTCAAACGCCAAGGAATTTTGACGTATGGAATCATTCTGTTGAAGGAAAATGCCCACCCACACGTTGGCAACGTAATTTCGACTACGCTCCATGAGTTCCGCTGAGAAGTCCCTTATCCCTTAGACATACTCCATACAGTCCCGATCTCTCCGCATGTAACGTCCATATTTTTGGAGCCATGAAGAAAGACTTGCGTGACCGTCGATTTGCTTCGAGCGGAGAGATGCGCGCCTGGGTACAATCATGCTTCAGTACGCAAGCACGAACATTTTTCGATAAATGTTTTGACCGTCTTGTCTCACACTGGGATAAATAAACGTATTAACAATTATGGGATTGAAACTTCCTGGCAGATTAAAACTGTGTGCCCGACCGAGACTCGAACTCGGGACCTTTGCCTTTCGCGGGCAAGTGCTCTACCATCTGAGCTACCGAAGCACGACTCACGCCCGGTACTCACAGCTTTACTTCTGCCAGTATCTCGTCTCCTACCTTAGAGCACTTGCCCGCGAAAGGCAAAGGTCCCGAGTTCGAGTCTCGGTCGGGCACACAGTTTTAATCTGCCAGGAAGTTTCATATCAGCGCACACTCCGCTGCAGAGTGAAAATCTCATTCAATTATGGAATTGCTTTTGACGTAATAAACAGTTGACTTATTATTGCTTCCTGTGTCTCGTTTTCAATTGTCTGCCCCTTATAAATGCTTCCAATCAAGCATTCGTACCGGCACAGAATTTCCGTATTCACGTACAGAAAATTAACTTTTAATATCAGAGAAATGTCAGTTAATTGTATCCAACTAACAATGAGAGCAATGCGAGACTAAAATCAGAAGTACAACGTTCCAAAAAACATGCGTAAATACAAACTGGGAATGATAATTGAACATATAGGTTGCAGATGTTCATAGGGAGCAATCTGTCATCGTTGGATATTAAAATTTTCTGCAGCCAGGTTCACTTTGTATTCCTATTGTTTATGGGTGTTACTCTTAAACTTCTAAAACCAAAAATCACTGCGACTCAAGTACAGTTTTAGGAGTTGTCACTTGTTCCTATTGAAGGTACTTCCTTATCTGCGTTTGTTATGTGATGTACATCAACAGAGCTAATGGCGACGTAGCTATGTAATGTTTCAGTTTTTTAATTTCAACTCTTTTTAAAAACTCAGGTAACATGTTCAGTAAAGCTTAATTTGCTGTCTGTAAATCACAGGTCATTTTTACAAATTTTCTAGCCAATGCGATTCTATGTACTATGAAGAAAGGGAAAAAATTTAACAACAAAAGTGGCACTTCTCAAATCAGATGTCAAAGATTGGGTAGTGAAGCCTATTCTTCAGTCAGTCAATTACTCACAAGATTAAGTATTTCAGTACACTGGAAAGCAGATCAGTTTATTTTTATTTTAGAGTTTCGTTTTCAGGCAAGTGATGCTATTGCATTCCAAAGTCGCAATAGTCTGAACATTATACTGAGCAAGGAGAGTGTTATGTACAACAGTACTAAAAACGAGATCTGTACTTCATTTTCCGTCGGTATCGCCCTCACCATTCGATGCTGTTCCACTCTTGAGACAACAGACATGTTCTCGCGTACACAGTTGATAGTCCTTATACTCGTTCACGTGAAAGTATGTGGTTCAAATGGTTTTAATGGCTCTAACAACTATGGGACTTCACATCTGAGGTCATCAGTCCCCTAGACTTACAACTACTTAAACCTAACTAACATAAGGACATCACACACATCCATGCCCAAGGCAGGATTCGAACGTGCGACCGTAGCAGCCGCCTTGAACCGCTCGACCACAGCGGCCGGCGAAAGTATGTGCTTAACGTTATTTCTTCATGCTATATGAAAGAAAGGGACCTGACTCTCCGCACAGCGGCCCTTCAACAACAATTAAATCAATTTTCTGCAGCAGAAGGTGTAGCAAAATTTCTCCGTTGTAGTCAGGCAGCGGCGCAGTCGTCATGTCGAAACTGGTGTTAACACGCTCGTTGCAACACCAAGCTATGCGCGTTGTCCCACTTAGAGGACGGCGAACTCGCAACATCGGTGTAGTCACGCCACCACCTATCCCTTAACCAAATGCAGTCCTCTTAAAGCTGTTTGCCGAGAGAGCGGTAAATATTGTAACGACGAAACGAAATCTTTGCGGACACGTACGACAATTATCTTGAGTAGCTGTAACCTGAAAAAAGAGCATTAGGTGTTGGTCGCTTCGGATTTGAACAGTCGATGTAAAATCACACCACTTGGCCACATACCACGTGACAAGTACCACCTTCTGTATCACATTCTGAAGGAAAAGAATTGAGGCAGATGGGTCGTAGGTCGAGGGTGACTGTCTCACCTTGATCCTATCAAGCACCTGACAGCAATCAAAACAAATTGTGAACTTTCCAGCATGTCTTTAATTAGAAAAGTATCGGGAAATGAGGTGAATAGTTGCGTTCCGAGCTTCAAAAGAAAAAAAATGATAATTTTAAACAGAGATATGAAAATCCAATTTAAATGGGCTCAAAGGTCAGAGTTAGTTGAACAGAAACAGCTGTGATAATCTACGATATTTTTTGTTTATCGGTCTTTGGAGTGAATATGGCATATTAAAATCTGTTTGGGATCTTGGAGAATAAGATACAACATTTAACTAGTAAAAAAGTGTTAGTGAGTTCAAAAACTATTAACGGTGTACGAATCGAGTGATTTTATTCTATTTTCCAAAAAAAAAACCTTATATCTCTGATTACTTTATTGCAACATTGAGATGATGAATTTGATTTGTTTGTTAATACGTTAAGTCACTGACATGTTTAAAATTATTGTTTTAGAATCTGCAAGTCGTAGCACTGGAAGTAACGAAGAGCTTTCGAACAATATCTTATTGAATAAAAAATGACCCGCTCACTAACAATATCAATGTGTTTAATCAGCCTTGTTTTTTTCAAAAATTCAATCAACATAATAAAGATTGCCTTCTAAACGACAAATTATACATAGCATACACTCTAAAACACTGCGCCCTTTTTCCATATACTTTAATCGCAGCATAATTGCCTGTGATTAGAACAATGCCAGTTTTTGGTCTTGTTCTGAGGAAACACTGACTATTATTGTTTCAGTTCACCCTACAAACTCCGGAAAAACAACCATTCATTTCAGTTAGACGAACCATAAGCCAGAGTGAAGTAAACTTCAAAACTAAACTTCTGAGATCGCAAATTTTCGTACGAAGTACGTAAATTAAAGCAACACAAGTTAGTTTGGTACTGAAAAATGAAGTTCGAAGTAAGTAAATCCAGCACCACCTCCAAAGTTTGACGATGAGTGAACAAAATATCAATTTCTCTGTAAGAGTGGTGTAATACCAACCTAGACTTACAGACCTTTGAATTATATTCCCATTCTCCCGACACGATAACACAGAACTGCTTTTGGAGTTTCGTTCCTATTCACACCATTATTTCACTTCATCCCATTTTACCGTACTTTCCTGAGTTATCATATCTACATCTGCATGGATACTCTGCAAATCACATTTAAGCGCCTGGCAGAAGGTTCCTCGAACCACCTTCACAATTCTCTATTATTCTAATCATGTACAGCGCGCGGAAAGAACGAACACCTATTCTTTCCGTACGAGCTCTGATTTCCCTTATTTTGTGTGGTGATCGTTTCTTCCCATGTAGGTCAGCGTCAACAAAATATTTTCGCATTCGGAGGAGAAAGTTTGTAATTGGAATTTCGTGAGAAGATCCCGTCGCAACGAAAAACGCCTTTATTTTAACGATGTCCAGACCAAATCCTGTATCATTTCAGTGACGCTATCTACCCTATTTCGCGATAATACAAAACGAGCTGCCCTTCTTTGTACTTTTTCGATGTCATCCGTCAGTCCTACCTGATGCGGATCCCACACCGCACAGCAATAATCCAGAATAGGGCAGACAAACGTGGTGTAAGCAGTCTCTTTAGTAGATGTATAATACTACCTTTACTCGATGACTTTCCGTCAGCTACTACGAACTGTGACCTCTCTGACGGGAAATCACAAATCCAGTCACATAACTGAGACGATATTTCATAAGCGCTTATTTTCACTACAAGCCGCCTGTGTAGTACAGTGTCGAAAGCCCTCCGGAAATCCAGAAACACGGAATCGATCTGAAATCCCTTATCAGTAGCACTCAACACTTCATGCGAATAAAGAGCTAGTTGTGTTTCACAAGAACGATGTTTTCTAACTCCATGTTACTGTGCGTCAATAAACCGTTCTCTTCGAGGTAATTCATAATGTTCGAACACAATATACGTTCCAATGTTCTGCTGCATATCGACGTTAATGATATGAGCTTGTAATTTAGTGGATTACTCCTACTACCTCTCTTGAATATTGGTTTGACCTGTGCAACTTTCCAGTCTTTGGGTATGGATCTTTCGTTGAGCGAACGGTTGTATATGATCGTTAAGTATGGAGCTAATGCATCAGCATATTCTTAAAGGAACCTAATTAGTATACAGTCTGGACCAAAAGACTTGCTTTTATTCAGTGATTTAAGTTGCTTCAGTACTCCGAGGATATTTACTTCTGCGTTACTCATGTTGGAAGCTGTTCTCGATTCGAATTCTAGAATATTAATTTCATCTTCTTTTGTGAAGGCATTTCGGAAGGCTGTGTTAAGAACTCTGCTTTGGCAGCGCTATCTTCGGTAGTATCTCCATTGCTATCGCGCAGAGAAGGTATTGATTGTTTCTTGCCGCTAACATACTTCACATTCGACCAGAATCTCTTTGGATTTTGTGCCAGGTTTCGAGACAAAGTTTCGTTGTGGAAACTGTTATAAGCATCTCGCATTGAAGTCCGCGCTAAATTTCGAGCTTCTGTAAAAGATCACCAATCTTGGGGATTTTGCGTCTGTTTAAATTTGGCATGTTTTTTTTCGTTGTTTCTGCAACAGTGTTGTGACCGGTTTTGTGTACCAAGGAGGATCAGCTCCGTCGTTTGTTAATTTATTTGGTATAAATCTCTCAGCTGCTGCTGATACTGTTTCTTTGAATTTAAGTCACATCTGGTCTACACGTATAGACTATTATTAATTGGAAGGAGTGGAGACTGTCTCTCAGGAAGGCGTCAAGGAGCCGGCCAGTGTGGCCGTGCGGTTCTAGGCGCTTCAGTCTGGAACCGCGTGACCGCTACGGTCGCAGGTTCGAATCCTGCCTCGAGCATGGATGTGTGTGATGTCCTTAGGTTAGTTAGGTTTAAGTAGTTCTAAGTTCTAGGGGACTGATGACCACAGATGTTAAGTCCCATAGTGCTCAGAGCCATTTGAACCATTTTCAAGGCGTCAAGTGAATTTTTATCTGCTTTTTTGAATAGGAATATTTTTCGTTATTTTTGGAGGATTTATGGGTTACAATATTCAGTCTCGCTACGACAACCCTGTGTTCACTAATCCCGGTATCCGTTTTGATGCTCATTATTAACTCAGGATTATTTGTTGCAAGTGTGTTTTCAGAACCATTTACTATTCAGGAACTAAATGCTCTAAATAATTTTCAGAGAATGTGTTTAGCACAATTTCGGATGATGTTTTATGCGTACCTCCGGAATTAAACATGTATATCGAGGGTAAATTAAAGTCACGACCAACTGTAATCATATGAGTCGGGTATGTATTTGAAATCAAACTCAAGTTTTCTTTGAACCTTTCAGCAACTGTATCATCTGAATTGGGAGGTCGGTAGAAGGATCCAGTTACTATTTTATTCCGGTTGCCAACAGTGACCTCTGCCATACTAACTCGCAGGAGTTATTTACTTCAATTTCGCAACAAGATAGACTACTTCTAACAGCAACAAACACACCACCGCCAACCGTGATTTTGGCCTATCCTTCCGAAACACCGTTAGCCTTCGCAAAAATTTCGGCTGAGCCTATTTCCGGCTTTAGCCAGCTTTCAGTGCCTATAACAATTTGAACATCAGTGCTTTCTACACTCCTGGAAATGGAAAAAAGAACACATTGACACCGGTGTGTCAGACCCACCATACTTGCTCCGGACACTACGAGAGGGCTGTACAAGCAATGGTCACACGCTCGGCACAGCGGACACACCAGGAACCGCGGTGTTGGCCGTCGAATGGCGCTAGCTGCGCAGCATTTGTGCACCGCTACCGTCAGTGTCAGCCAGTTTGCCGTGGCATACGGAGCTCCATCGCAGTCTTTAACACTGGTAGCATGCCGGGACAGCGTGGACGTGAACCGTATGTGCAGTTGACGGACTTTGAGCGAGGGCGTATAGTGGGCATGCGGGAGGCCGGGTGGACGTACCGCCGAATTGCTCAACACGTGGGGCGTGGGGTCTCCACAGTACATCGATGTTGTCGCCAGTGGTCGGCGGAAGGTGCACGTGCCCGTCGACATGGGACCGGTCCGCAGCGACGCACGGATGCACGCCAAGACTGTAGGATCCTACGCAGTGCCGTAGGGGACCGCACCGCCACTTCCCAGCAAATTAGGGACACTGTTGCTCCTGGGGTATCGGCGAGGACCATTCGCAACCGTCTCCATGAAGCTGGGCTACGGTCCCGCACACCGTTAGGCCGTCTTCCGCTCACGCCCCAACATCGTGCAGCCCGCCTCCAGTGGTGTCGCGACAGGCGTGAATGGAGGGACGAATGGAGACGTGTCGTCTTCAGAGATGAGAGTCGCTTCTGCCTTGGTGCCAATGATGGTCGTATGCGTGTTTGGCGCCGTGCAGGTGAGCGCCACAATCAGGACTGCATACGACCGAGGCACACAGGGCCAACACCCGGCATCATGGTGTGGGGAGCGATCTCCTACACTGGCCGTACACCACTGGTGATCGTCGAGGGGACACTGAATAGTGCACGGTACATCCAAACCGTCATCGAACCCATCGTTCTACCATTCCTAGACCGGCAAGGGAACTTGCTGTTCCAACAGGACAATGCACGTCCGCATGTATAACGTGCCACCCAACGTGCTCTAGAAGGTGTAAGTCAACTACCCTGGCCAGCAAGATCTCCGGATCTGTCCCCCATTGAGCATGTTTGGGACTGGATGAAGCGTCGTCTCACGCGGTCTGCACGTCCAGCACGAACGCTGGTCCACCTGAGGCGCCAGGTGGAAATGGCATGGCAAGCCGTTCCACAGGACTACATCCAGCATCTCTACGATCGTCTCCATGGGAGAATAGCAGCCTGCATTGCTGCGAAAGGTGGATATACACTGTACTAGTGCCGACATTGTGCATGCTCTGTTGCCTGTGTCTATGTGCCTGTGGTTCTGTCAGTGTGATCATGTGATGTATCTGACCCCAGGAATGTGTCAATAAAGTTTCCCCTTCCTGGGACAATGAATTCACGGTGTTCTTATTTCAATTTCCAGGAGTGTATTAGCGCTTGGAGCTCTGGTACTTTCCCAACACAGCTACGACAACTTACAACTGTTTTGCCGATGGTTTCTGTATCTACGTTCTTCCTGCGTTCGGCCTCACCTTTTGTGCCTGAAGGCCTTCTTGTGTTTTTCCCGAGACCGTCTAACCCAAAAAACCGCCCAGTCCACGCCACACAGCCCCTGCTACGCGTGTAGCCGCCTCCTGCTTATTGTGTACATCTGACCTATTCAGCGAAACGCGAAACAAGCCACCCATTGGCGCAAGTGTAGGAATCTGCAGCCTACACGATCGCAGAACCGTCTGATCCTCTGATTCAGACTCTCCACTCGGCTCTGTGGCAGAGGTCTGCAATCTGTCCTGTCGACAATGCTGCAAATGGTCAGCTCTGCTTTCAGCTTGCAAGCAAGACTGGCAGCCTTTACCACTTCTGTTAACCGCTCGAAACCAGAGAGAATCTCTTCTGATCCAAAGAGACACACATCATTGGTACCGACGTGAGCAACCACCTGCAGTTGGCTGCACCCTGTGCTCTTCATGGCATCCGGGAGGACCCATTCCACATCTGGAATGACTCCACTCGGTATGCATACGAAGTGCACATTGTTTTACTTTCCCTTCTTGGCGACCATGTCCCTAAGGGGCCCCATAACGCGTCTAACGTTGGAGCTTCCAACGTTCGGAAGACGGGACAGCATACACTATGAAGGAGATGGAGAAAGTACACTTGGACTACACCTACGATTAGATGCGCTAGTCATCTATTATTATATTTATTTCAGTACAAGAAGCATCCACCCACCACACACAGTATTGTAATTTTATTTTTTGACTAGGGCTCGCAGTTTTACAAAACATTTTGAAAGATACTATCGTCAACTTCGACTGTTAAAATCATTTATTTATGAATTCTAATACCTTAATTTTTTGCGTTTTCAAGTGGAACACACCGAAACTCAAAGACAAGAGTGTACATATACAGAGTGATTCCGCGATGATACTAATTTTCAGGGATGATGGAGAAGGGTAAATGTATCAGTTCGAGCTAAGGAGTCCTGTTCTGGAAATGACCTAGTCGATAGTTACAAGCGAAAATCCTTGTGAAATATCTGACAGTGGATCTCTTCTACTGCAAGCTCTTTGCTTTCAGTATTTTGGGAGCAGATAGTATAAACCAAAAAAAGAAATGAAAGTCCTGTAAACTTGGGCTCTTAAGTGAATATCTTAAGAGCTATTAACTTATGCATATTTGCTACAGTGAAACACGTCCCTTCTGCTGAACATCTTTCCCTCTCTAGCTTTAGCCACGCAAGTCTGCTTATTCGCTGACCGAAAATTATTATCTTACCGTAGACTTCATTATCAATTTGGTTTCGCTTCATTGTTCACCGTTTATACACTCTCAGTTTCTTTAATTTTTATGTACAGCGCCACTGCGAAAAAGGAACATCTAATGAAACGTGCATACCAATATCGCATTCGTGGTGAAAGCAAGAAACGAACGAAAACTCCCAAGCGTTGGAGAAGTAATAAGTCGATAAAACGAAATGTGTATAGTGACGTAAAAACTCATTTCAGTAGACATGTACACAGTATCAGCATTGATGAAATATTGATACAGCAGTTACTGATACCATATACATACAAATGGAGAATTTTATCAATATTATTTTGGTAACATCTGTACACTAAAGAGATGAGACGATTGAATATCTTTACGTCACTCGAACCATATTCACAGCTACAATGATGACGTAATTGCAACCATGAAGATGTTTTTAGAACACTGCATGACATTCTGTCTGACTCGCCCCTGCATTCCTGTCTCGCAAGTTCTCAGCTGCGAACAATATGCGATGTGATGCATTTCTGTATGTACACTTTCTCTTTGCGGTTTCATTGTGTTCTACTTGAAAGAACATTAATAATTTTAACAAAAGCATCCCTGACGGTTTTCAAGAAACTTGTACTGCAAGTTTCATTGCGTACAGGATGTTCCGCAACTACGTGCATCACTCCAGCTCTGAACTACTGGCCGCTGGAAACTGTGAAACGTAGGAACCGTTGATACGCGACAGGTTATGGACATGCTGATACTGTACCTAAGGCTCATAACTTGAGGCACACGACACAAAAATGTCATGGCAATGATTAGCAAACTTCGGACAATTTGCGAAGATGGAAGCAGTTGTGCATTAGTCTTTGTTTCTGTTTTTTAAATTAGCATCATAGTGAACGTTTGGGTCTCGCGCCAATGCTGTGCTACTTCACGACTTTCATTTTATCCATATTTATCGTGAGATCCTTTTATGCTATTAATGGTAATTTCAACGTACTATGTAACTTCTTTTTTAAGCTGCGGTAGTCAGTCTATGGAAACGCACCTTTGTTCCAGTCAAAAACAGGTGTGCATTCCTTAGTGAAACTGCATATTTGCTAAGAATTTATTACAGTCTAACTACACGTGACATGTCCGTTAAAACTCATAGTATGGACAACACTCACCGATATCCGCTCGGAGGACAATCACTCTTTATAATATTTCGCAGTGCGGCAGAAGTCGAAACTGATTTCTCTATAACACTAATTATTGCACTGTTTAGCTTGATGAAGGGGAGCGAAAAGTAGAAAATAGGAATTTGTCAACAAACCGCATTAAAACAGCACTAGACAATGAACGAGTAACGAAGATACGCACAACTCCTATCTTTCATTTGCCTATATTCTCTGACCAGAGATGCACATAGCTCTCATCAGTCATATACAAAGATCTTTTCTTGAATTTTTACGCTGTGATTAATTTTTTCTCAACATTCTGTTGTAACAGAGCGCTAAGTATAAGGTGTAAAGAACAATCTTAGAATATCTATGAGGTATTATATTATTTTGATAACAAGAGGTTTGGAACATTAAAACTTTATATAATAACTTTACAACATGCAGCTCTGAATTATGATGTTCTGAACCATAATGAGGAAATTCGTGCTTTTAGGTTCGACATTCTTGGATAGTCAATATTAATGGAACAAAATATCATATTATTACAATTCTTGCACGTGGGAAGGTTTTTTTATGTGTTCAAAGTGACCCCCATTAGCAGCCAAACGACGTCAATGATGCTGAATTGTTGACCGAACTACGGCTGTAAGCGTTGTCGGTGTGATAGCCGTACAAGACGCCTCGATGATTTCTCCTATCTCGTTCAGTTAGATGGCCTCGGTTGATAAACTTCATTTTTCAAGGTACCCATAGGTAAAGGTCAAGAGATATAAGGTCTGGAGACCGTGCTGGATACTTCACAGCTCCTCTTCAACCTATCCATCATACAGGTAGATTTTCCTCCAAGCAGGGTCTGACATTTCTGTGGTAATGACGAGGAGCGCCGTCTTGTTGTAGGTAAAATCTTTCACTTTCAAATACCTCTCGGATGGAAGGTAAAATTGATGTTTGCACCATATAATGATACACTTCACTAGTTCTGGTGCTTTCAAAGAAGGATAGGGCAATCAAACGGCGCGATGACATACCACTCCACACATTAACATCTGGTAGATTAGCATGTTTGTCCATATGAACGTGAGAATTTTCAGGAGCCCAGTACACGCAGTTGTCGCGATTCACTGTAGCGATCAATATGAATTGCGCCTCGTCAGACCAGATAACCATCCCTGCATACCGTTCAGCCTCGCGAAACATGCCGTCAAACAACTCGCAGTACTCCATCCTTCGATTCCGTTGTCCTCGTTCATGGCGTGCAACTATCTTGGAATGTAAACTTTCCACTCTGCAGCCTTCAGAATTCGTCGAATGCCTCATGGGTTTACCCCGATTTCACGTGCACCTTGTTTTACAGATTTTTGGGGTGACAAGTAAAAGCCGGCCAGCGTGGCCACGCGGTTAAAGGCGCTTCAGTCTGGAACCGCGCGACCGCTACGGTATTGCGAATTTGCTGCACGAATGCGTGAGGATTCTCTACCTCCCAGATTCGCACATTGTATCACATTGTGTTCACTTCACCATTAAGAAAAAATGTTGCTTCATCACTGAAAATAAGTTTCGCACTGAACGCATCCTCTTCCATGAGCTGTTGCAACCGCGCCGAAAATTCAAAGCGTTTGACTTTGTCATCGAGTGTCAGGGCTTGTAGCAGTTTTAAACGGTAAGTCTTCTGCTTTAGCCTTTTCCGTAAGATTTTCCAAACCGTCCGCTGTGGTACGTTTAGCTCCCTGCTTGCTTTATTCGTCGACTTCCGCGGGCTACGCGTGAAACTTGCCCGCACGCGTTCAACCGTTTCTTCGCTCACTGCAGGCCGACCCGTTGATTTCCCCTTACAGAGGCATCCAGAAGCTTTAAACTGCGCATACCATCGCCGAATGGAGTTAGCAGTTGGTGGATCTTTGTTGAACTTCGTCCTGAAGTGTCGTTGCACTGTTATGACTGACTGATGTGAGTGCATTTCAAGCATGACATACGCTTTCTCGGCTCCTGTCGCCATTTTGTCTCACTGCGCTCTCGAGCGCTCTGGCGGCAGAAACCTGAAGTGCGGCTTCAGCCGAACAAAACTTTATGAGTTTTTTTTCTACGTATCTGTAGTGTGTCGTGACCATATGTCAATGAATGGAGCTACAGTGAATTTATGAAATCGCTTCAATCATTTGTAATAGCTCTGTAGATAAATAAATTTGGACCGGGCGGAGTGGCCGAGCGGTTCTAGGCGCTACAGTTTGGAACCGCGCGACCGCTACTGTAGCAGGTTCGAATCCTGCCTCGGGCATGGATGTTTGTGATGTCCTTAGGTTAGTCAGGTTTAAGTAGTTCTACGTTCTAGGGGAGTGATGACCTCAGAAGTTAAGTCCCATAGTGCTCAGAGCCATTTGAACCACATAAATTTGGCACCAAATTTCCTGCGAAAATATCCGGAGACAAGTTCTGCCACACGTCTTACCCCGCTTTACGATGCTAGTAGTAAGATATTATTTGACACAAAATAAAAATAAGAACTTGATTTGCTCTTACAAACGGAGGACATCTATCTCTGTCAACAACTGTTTCTGCCTAACGTTGACAACCCTCAAATAAATTAAGAGGTAATTAACGACACCTCCCGACTGTTTTACCGAAACTTCTGATATATACATGTATTCGTTCTCAGGTTTACAAGCTCTCTCAATATCTAGAAACGACAAAAAATTTTCTTTCAAACAGGTTTCGCTACAGCCACTTGACATTTCATCTACAATACATTATGTCCAACAATTTCCTTAATAAGACCAGCAAGCATACTAAATAAGAGCTGCTAAAGCCCGAAAATCCCCAGTCAGTATCGTCATTCATCAGTCATCTAGTTAACATCCCCATTTAACGATCGGTCAATCGTTGTGTCGCCCGAAATGTAAGCGATGATCAAAAAGTATTCGTTCCAATCGGTATGCCAATCCGGTGAAAGCGCCGTGAGCACTTAGTTAATCATACCATCGACACGCCAGGTTGAAGATACCCATTTGGTAAAATACCGAATTCTGCTGCGTGAAGAAGTCTGTAACTGCCTATTGCACATCCTTGTCCGAAGGGAATAGTCGACCCTTCAAGGCATTTTTTTAAGGGAGCGAAGATGTGATAATGGCATGGGGAGCGATCAGAACTATAGGGTCGGTGCTCGAATGTCTGCCACTTGAGTAGACTTAACATCAAAAAAAATGGTTCAAATGGCTCTGAGCACTATGGGACTTAACATCTGTGGTCATCAGTCCCCTAGAACTTAGAACTACTTAAACCTAACTAACCTAAGGACATCACACACATCCATGCCCGAGGCAGGATTCGAACCTGCGACCGTAGCAGACTTAACATCAGCGGTACGACATTTGCCATTTGGGGACGTGGGTTACAATGAAGCACCGTCCACAACGATGTTGTTCGACAGAGCCATGCTGCTCCATACACGTTTTTCATTCTCCGATGGACGCCTACCGGTGTTTGTCCTTCGGCAGCCAAGAAAAGGATAACAGCATGTTGGTCCAGTATGGATGCAGTTTGTGATAACTTCAACACAGTTCTCGCATTTACCGCACGCACGTCGGAAAGGACGAATGCCATACTAATCTATTGCCTATATTTCGGCTCTTATATAACAGCATCGTAGTCGTGCTGCGTTGCATATACGCTGCAGATGCTGAATCACGACCCTGTAGCTTTGAGATTCGAAAGTACGCACATGTAGAATGGGAGTATTGTGAGCGTATCTCTGTAGAGGTTTGGCACTCTTCACGTGTCTCGTCAAGTTCTTCGGGCCCGGAAGGGCAGTGTACCATGAATGGGGGATTTGGATGCCCCATTGTTAACGTTAGAGTTGCTAGGGTGTCGGATTACAAGCCTGGTTGAAAGGCTATTGGGAACAGTGGATTTACAGATGTCAAGTAACGACTTCACACTACGGAGAATACGTAACTAATTATGCCCTAGCATTTTGCTAAACTATATTTGATGTAACACACACTAATATGGACCTTAGAAGCTCAACTTCTTGGACTATTCTTTTATTTAGGACTTTTTGATACTGATGTGAAAATAGGACAAAAGCTTAAGAACGATTATTGAGCGGGAACTTTCACCACGATAACAACATGTTTGTCGTTAATAAATTCTTCCAGAACAAAAGAACCAGAAAATGGAGACGACACTAATCCAATGGAACCAAAAATGAAACTGACTTGTATAGGAAGTGACGGTCATAAATACTTTCGATTTTAAGGTGGTTTTCAACTAACACGATGTCGAATAAAACTAAGAGTACATACAAAGATAGAAAGAAGCAGACACTTCACGCAGGAAATCACAGATGTTAGAGAATTTATGAAAGAACAAGGAGATATATCAGATTTGGCATCCTAGAAAATATGGGTCATACAGACCCATACGATGCGGGAGTTTGCTTAAGAAAGTTACTCACACAAAGACGATAAGACGCTACAGGTAGGAAGAAACCAAAGAAAAGAAAATTTGAAACAGAATGAAGAAGCTGTGGCACAGACGACCAGACTTTAAAACATATAATAACAGAAATATGATAGTACGTGATAAACTAAATAAACGTGTTGGCAAATATCTTCCGGTGGATGTCAAAACATAAACTGAAAATTTACTATGTGAAAAAAACGGGGACAAAAAATGAAGAAAACTAGAGTGTGAAGAAAACAAAAGCCGAAAAAACAATCCAGATGGTTAAGTAGCTAACAAAAGTGGTCAGGCATTCAGAGAACACATTAAATGTAAGCAGAGATCAAGAGACGAATTGGAAACACCGATACTTATTAATGAAAACAGTGATATCCTGGATGTAAAACCATACGAGTTGTATGAAGCGATTCTACATATAAGGAAAGGAAGTATGCCACGAGGTAACGTTACAGTAGAACTGACTATAGCTTGAGGAAGACTGAACTAAAAGAACTTGATAACTAATTGCAAAATATGTGTGAAAGAAAAAATTTAGAAGAATTTAGAAATTATTCTCCTTCACGAGAATGGGGAGAAACAGACATAAAAGCTGTAGACATATTAGCCTCCCATCCGTAACACACAAGATGTTCATTAAAATATCACTCACTGCGTACAAAAAACATATTTCTCTCTGGCAAACGCATTTCGAAGTGCATATAACAGAATGCATCACTTGATAATAGCGAACGGTTTGAGCAGATTTTTTTCTGGGTGTAAGTGTGTGAGGAGGGGACAGTTCCTAACCTCTGCCTGTCGGTAGATGCGCCCTTGGATTTTGGACAAATAACTCTCACTCGGATACAACAAAACGTGTGGTACTAGGTCCTGAGAAGCGTAATAGTGATTCAAAATATATTAGAATACTCAAAAATATATACGTCATTGCTACAGTTACCATTAAAATTATTCGGATAGTGATAAAAAACGAGTAAGACAAACTGTTCCAACAGTCTCACATGAAGTTTTCAGATTAACAGTTTATTCGGGTATAAATTTGTAGATAACCAATGATACGATTTACTTTCTGTACATTTAACTAGCTTTCGAGCTTATGCAGGCTGATCGTCAGAGAGAACTGTTACAGGAATATTATCTGTACGGCGTGTAGTCGGACGGTCTGATCGTGGAGCTGGCGGAGATGGAGAAAATTTAGCTATCGGTAATGAGTAGGTTGTCACATTTCGATAGTTATAGTACACTACATCGTAGTGTCAAAGGTAATAAGAGGCATTTGACTGCAAGTTCACAAAACGTACCAACCTATTCGTTTCATTAGTTTTTCGTGGCTACTACAGGGTCTAGCTGCACATGGTCCAGGTGACGATCCTGTAACACCCCGCAACGGAATTCAAAGATAAAGTTTTCGAAACCTCGTTATTCCGCCCCCCCCCCCCCTCCCGCGATGCCTAAGTCTGACATCTGACTCAAAGATGAATACAACTTTCCTCTGTAATGTTGCAACGGCGTGGCACCCTGTGACGTCAACCACAGGTTAAACGGCAAGGTGTCCTCACAGGCGAAAAACATGCCACGGGTCAGGAGTTCATGTGAGCTGTAAGTTGGGTTAATGATGTCACGTTGGCACCAAACTTCATAACAAGTCTTCCCGACCCCTCCGTAGACGTACCACCAGATGGGAAGGTCGTCACACCCACTCTTACCCACATGTCACCTCTTCTTTTGACGCCTCTGCGGATGGAGGAAGGAACTGCGACGCCTAGCATTGAAATCATGCGATGTTCTTATGGGTGGCAGAGGAAAACATTCCAAACGTACCGCCGCTCAGAACCGGCACGAAAAAGCCTCAGAGGGTGGCATAAAAGGCATTAATCGATGTAAATACCCGTACGTTTCACTGTCTAAAACGACAGTTCACAGTGCGGTGAGCAACAGGAAGAATTTCTTGATAACCTCTGACACTGCTGACAATCTGGAATTTCAGCTCTGTCTAAGAACGTTGTGGTGTTGCATCCCAACTGAAGATGATCTGACCTGTTTAGTGTGTAGTGCTACCATAATTTTTGCTCTCGTGTACAGGTTGGAACCACTAGGGACCCTTCAAAATCATTTGACAACATTTGAACGTAATCTGAAGCAGCATAGGGTACTTACGCTTTTTCAGCCCTCATGTGATGTGATCCTTGTGGAGGGAAAAATTAATATGTGTGGGAATGAAACGGCAAAAGATCCGTCTAAGACATCCTAGTTCGGCAACACCCTCGGTAAACTTCCTTTAATTTACGTCTATGGTCACGAACTTTTTGTTGACAGATTACCAGTTTAGGTCTATAATGACCATCATCAGATCTGTTTTATAGAAACATGGTCCTAATGTACTGCAGCCGTGTACTATATTTGACGATGCTGGTGCTGATTTTGCTTTTAACATTTGACGATGTCACTATGGCTGCAGTACATTAGGATTTTATTTTTATAAAACAAATGTGATGATGGTCATTATAGACCGAAACCGGTAATCTGTTAACAAAACGTTTGTGACCATGGACGTAAATTAAAGGAAACTTATTGTATATATGGGTCACTGTTTTATTCCCGACAATGTCGCAGCTTATGAAACACCCTCGGTGTCTCAATGCACCTTTGTGAGCATTCTGCGAACATTCCTGTCAGAAATTTCGATACCAATCTAGAGCAGCTGCTAGCTGAATTTGTGTCAACGTTTCTGATACGTACATTTGTAATGTCCATAACAGGGGTGCGTGAGTGACACTGGATATGTTACCGAACTATGTCATTTTATTCACGCACATGTTAATGTTGCACTCCCCTCTTATTACGCCATAGAGGGGCGCAAAACGGGAGGGCTGAAAAAGCATAGGTACCCTTTGCTACTCCGGATCACGTTAAAATTTCGTAGAGTGGTTTTGAGCTGTCCCTAGTGGTTCCATCCTGTACACTAGACCAAAATTTGAGGACGCACTGCACTCTAAAGTGGTCAGAGCACATTGAATGGGGTTGCATCCCCACGATGTCCTTAGAATAGGGTTGAAACGCCCAGGGGGTTGCAGCAGTATCGAACTTTGTCAAGAACTTCATTCTGTGGTTCACCACTCTGATCAAGAACTTCATTATGTTGTTCACCACGCTGATAATTGTCGTTTTCGATCGTGAAATGTGTAGAATTCAATGCCCCAGGGGAAGGTGTGGTTTCTCATAACGCCATTTGTGTCATCCCATGAGGTTTTTCGAGCCTATTCTGAGCTGCTGTGTGCCTTAATTGTTTTCCTTGGCCACCTACAAGAAAACCACGCGATTTCAACGCTGGGTGTCACGTTTCTAACTTCCAACGTATAGGCCATAAAAGAAGGGGTGAATATGGGTAAGAGAGGTGTGATAGCTTTGGGTAGAATTGTGGTGAAATCTGGTGCTAATGTGGCATCATTAACTCACCTCATATATCGCATTATCTTCTGAGCTGTAAGGTTTTTTTTTTTTTTTTTTTTTTTTGCATGTGTCGACACCTCGCTGATCGAAATGGTTCAAATGGCTCTGAGCACTATGGGACTTAACATCTGTGGTCATCAGTCTCCTAGAACTTAGAACTACTTAAACCTAACTAACCTAAGGACATCACACACATCCATGCCCGAGGCAGGATTCGAACCTGCGACCGTAGCGGTCACGCGATTCCAGACTGAAGCGCCTAGAACCGCACGGCCACACCGGCCGGACCTCGCTGATCGAAGCGTCCCCGAGCCCGAGGGTGACGTCACAGGACGCCACGCTTTTGCACCGTTACAGAGGAAGTCGTACGCACCTTTGAGCCGAATTTCAGACTTTTTTTTTAAGCGTCGCAATGGGAGGCAATTACGGGGTATCGAAAAAGTAATCCTTCAATTTTGTTGTGCAGTGTAATTAATGGTACAAAAAATAAATCCTATCAGAAATTAAAAAAATCGAGTGGTTGCGTACCCAAATAACTCGCCAATTTATATAACAGTTACAGTTTGACATGCGATATTGAAATAGAAAACGAAAAGGGAATACATGTCAGCGTAACATAATTTATTTGAACTATCTTCTGCTATGGATGGCATTGTACTGCCCGTCCCTAACGCAAATCTAGTTAAAGGTCTCCGTACACAATCAAACATTTGTCAAGATTTGCTACGTTCACCAAGCATTTTACCTTGTACTGTGCTGTTTGGTGTGTTTCTCAAGAACAGATCGTGTCTGACATGTGTGATTGATGGAAAATTTGACAAGGTGCCGGACATTTTTTGTGTCCATATTTACTATAAAAATCTCTATGTATCGTGAGTTTTGACAACAATAGAAACTACGATCAAGGAGAAAAACAAAATAGCAATTACAAAAACGGCAGCCGTGTCTCATCTTTCCCAGCCACGTATTACATAGAAAGAGGTTAAGAAGAAAATCAATATTCCATGCATCACATACATTGGAGAGTGCAATGAAATTAAAAAAAAAAAAAAAAAAAAAAAAAGATTTCTCCGGCTCTTCCACGAACTATGAGAGCTGTACGTTTCCGCGTTATGGTATTTTAATGAAGCATAAATTTTCTCAGTCATGTTTCTTCTGTTTCAGTATGAGAGCGAAGTAATTCTAAACAAGTTATTAAAAGTTTCACTGTGTGTCCGCAGATATTTGATGCAATTATCAGGTTCCGAATGTAGCATTTCCTTTAATAGGTTTCCATGTGTCTATTTCTCTATCGTTTTAAACCATTCCCTGGACCAGTCTCTTGTTCACTTCTTCAAACACAGTGCCATAGTCACTGTTGGAAATGATTTATCTGCATTTGTAGCCATTCCCACTATCCCGTTGTGCTATGAGATACTTGATTTAGTGCAGCACACACAAGAAAAGAAGTCAGTTCTCGTTATTCTTTATTTATGGTTCATATTTCATACAGAAAAATTTTTCCAGGAAATTAAAATCGGTGTCGTACTCGCAGATTAAAATTTAATTGTAGTGACACCCTTTCAGTATAACCGACCGATAAGTTTCTGTACTCTGCGAAGTTCATGAAATTGACTGAAATATTCTTGCGTTCTTTTGGTAAACTAAGCAGGGTTTGTACAACTGTGCTTCCTCTGTGTATGAAAAGCAAAGCTTAGGACTTGTTCGCATTATGAATTCTTACGTAATACAGTATGACACAAACCATTGAGGTAAAGACCATTCAAAACATGTGGTGTTGCTGAGCGCATAATGGTGGGATGCATGTTGGGAATAACTGGGAGAAACAAGAAAACAAAGTCGTTAAGGGACCGACCTGCGTTGGAAACGTAGTAATGACCGTGACTGCAGATACTGAAAAAAAACCGCATGTTGGGACCTGTAGCCCGGTAGGTGTATGGTAGATGGGTAGGGGAAGTTGTCTGATGGTTTCAGACAGTTCAGCAAATCTTTTCCCTGTTTTCCTGCTTGATCTATGTTCAGATTTTGACGGGCTATCCATTGGACCATCTTACCACTAGATGTTCGGGGGCAGGGGTGAGGGGGCCGGAGGGGGGGGGGGGGATGAGTGCGATGACGATTTTCCCATGTTAGGCAAAACCTTACCAAAAATACTCTTGACAGAAGTGTCGTTAGAAACGTGTTCTGTTGTCATAGAGGGTTACGAAATACGACTATTGTTTTAATAAAAAAGATATCATGCAGCAGCGTTGTGTAAAGAAAATTATATAATGTGTTTACCTTCTTTAGAATGCAAATAATGAAACTTGATATGAATTTGCCGTCGCTCAAGTGCGTTCGTTTATCTGAAGAAGTCGGCACGAAGAAGGGCATCACACACGAATGCTAATAAAATATGTCTAGTATGTCAGGCAACCTTTTTATTATAAGCTATTATTTTTAACCATCAGAACAGCTGTATGATTTTGACGCTCTTCATTTGGGGTAGAGAACACAGTCAGATATGAGGAGTGACATACACTGCCGGTAAAAATAATTGGTACTCCCGGAAATAGGACGCCGATTTTGATCTAATGATGGCATATGCCACATGTGGAATAGTAGATGTACTGGTAATGGTTTCAACGTCGTTCGCCAACAGACAGCGTAGTAGCTTAGCTACCAGAGCGCCATCTGTGTCTACCCTTTAATAGGAAATCCTCACAGCCAAATGGCTTTGTGCAGTGTAAATGTGTGAAGCAAGAAAGCAACTATGCCACGGAGACGCGCTCGTGCTTCCTACCCCCCTACTGGCCGAGTTTGCAAGGGACCAAATTATGACCTTCCGAGTGTTGGGTTTCTCCTCTCGGAGAATTGCCACACTAGTTGGATGTGCTGAGGCAGATGTGCAACGATGCTTGTGGTGGTCACGTTGACGCTCTCACACCCGTGGTGAGGTTCTGGACGTCCACATAGCACAGCCGCCCGTGCGAATCGTCTTGTTGTAAGGCTACCACGGCACAGATAAGAGGGCTTGTGAGCCCAGACGTGTCAGCATTAACTATTGTGAACTGGTTATTAGGAGTGGCACTACGGGGGTAAACGGAAGATGAGCCAGAGGTGTGCGTGGCACTCCGGGCAAGCGCACCTCTAGCCCATCTTCCGCTCACGCCACGGCATCGACGAGCACGGCTCGACTAGTGCCTTCAGAGGATGGCGCGCCGTGGTCTTCAGTGTTGAAAGCAAATTCTGCCTGCACGCTAGGAATGGTCGTTTGCGCCAACGACGTAGACCTGGTGAGCTCTGTCTCGTAGGTTGCATTCGTCCAAGACTCACTCGGCCTCTGGCCTTATGGTCTGGGGTGCAATAAGCTACAACTCTCGTTCACCTTTAGTGTTTCAGGAGGGGACGCTAACCAGTGCTCGGTAGGTGCAGAATGTTGTTAGACCCATCCTTTTGCCGTTCTATCAGCAGGAAGGTACTGTGTTCCAGCAGGTTAATGCTCGCCCACACACTGCCCGTAAACTCAACGGGCTCTGCAAGACGTGCAGCATCTTCTGAGGCCAGCACGACCTCCGGATTCGTCTCCAATGGACCACGTTTGGGATATGATAGGTCGAAAAGCGATTCGCGTGACTCGTCAGCCAACAACTCTTACAGAACTACGTGAACAAGTCGATCAGGCGTGGCATAGTGTATCCCAGGACAGTATTCGCCATCTGTACGATCGATTGGATACCAGAGTAGCGCTTACATATCCACCGCTGGCGCGTACACCACGTACTATTGTGGGTTTTCAGCATGGGTCGATACCTGCTACCTTAGATCCGCTTGATCTGTTGACGTATGAATCCAGCGTTTTATGTACTTCATATGCAACAATAAATCTTCAGTGAATTGGAAACCTCTAAAACGGTGTACTACATCTTTTTTCCAGAGGTGTATAATGAGAGAATCAGATTACTTGAGGTAATAAATTATCAGCATGTTTTAGTGAACCGGGGCGCCCAATGCGATGGTACGCTTGCCTTAGGTAAGAAGTTCTTTGCGAGAATTTGCAGAGGCCAAGTAGAGAAAATAGCCACGAGAGATCGGGGTTGTGGCGCGAACGGAGAGACGTGTGCGGACGGCGGTCGCTAGAGGGTGTGGAGATCGGCTCAGAGTCAGTCGGCTGCTGCTATCTTGGTCGGCTACGATTGTCCTTCACTGAAGTGATCCGTGGAACTGTGCAGTGGTGACCCCGTGTCTGTTGATACTACTGTGGGCGCTACCCGATGGGACCAATTCCAGCGATTGGAAACGGTGAGCCTAGTTGCGCATCGGACGAACGTGAGTGTAACAACTGTGTATGAAGTGGCGAGTTGGGTCACAAGCCGGTTGTGAATGTTTTGATCTTAATGCTTGGAACAGCGTATGCTAGTTAAGGTCCCGCAAGCGCAGCAGGCTCAAGAATACGTTTGCATGTCACTTTGCGGTACAGCTTGGTCAGCTGAATTCCATAATCTAGTCTGTTAGTATTCACTACTGTAAACGCTCCCTTGACGTGTCATGCTTGCTGTAGTTACATAGCCGGCCGGGGACGGCCGTGCGGTTCTAGGCGCTACAGTCTGGATCCGCGTGACCGCTACGGTCTCAGGTTCGAATCCTGCCTCGGGCATGGATGTGTGTGATGTCCTTAGGTTAGTTAGGTTTAAGTAGTTCTAAGTTCTAGGGGACGGATGACCTCTGAAGTTAAGTCCCATAGTGCTCAGAGCCATTTTTTTGTAGTTACATATATTGAACCTTATTAGTGCAGACTGGCAGTATCTTGGCACATTGTTTAAATTTTTGTCAGATAACGGCGTTTATCGTTACGTCAATGCTCACGTGCCAAGCACCCCTTTAAGCAATATAAGCTTTCGGTGCGGCCAACTATTGCTCCTTAGTAATGTCATAAACTTAGCCTGTTTTAGTTCACTGCTCCTCCGGTAGTGTAGTTGATCGCCTTTCCCTCCATATTGTTGGGCAAGCAATTCACGTTGTTTATGGCGGTCCAAATGGTCTGGGCCGATCGGTTGATGGAGGAAGGAAATCGCACAATGGAGTAACCGTATTAATAATATTGCTGTGACAAAGAAGAACGGTGCAGCGCCTTGGCCGTGGATTTTTATGGACTAAGTTATGTACATAACAGCTGTGTTAAAGTTATTACGTTTAAAGGTTTGCTGAAGTGCCTCGCTTAATTTGCTTGCCACTTGGCAATTGAACTGTGTTTAAGTACGTACCTGGCAGTATTTTCTTACATTCTGTGCGAGTGAACGAAATTCATTTAATCACGTTTTAATCTCTGTAAATTATTATTAACCAGTTATTGAATGTGGGTTTACCGATTTTAGCAAGTTGTGTGCCTTGAGAAATGATTGTTTCTGAAAGGAAGTGACTAACAGTCTTATTTGTGGTGCTATTCTAGGTGTTTAATGTCATTTTCTTAACGTCACTCTTTGTTAGCCTCAAGTTCCGGCACGAATTCAGGGAGTTGTTAGCAGTTCAAGATGTTGATTGTCTTAATAATTGCTAAAGATGTAAAGCAAAAATCTTACTAAGATACCATTTTTCTCGGGGTTTGTTAAAGCTATATATGACAGTATTTTTAAGAAAATTTTTGTCTTTTTTTAAGAGATCATTACTTTAAATATATCTGACTGTCCAAACTGAATGTAATTTGGAAAAAAAATTCCTTAAGATTTCATTATCATAAATACATGCTGTATCAAATTAAGCTTGCCAATTGTCAAAGAAATCTCCTGTTAAAATTTTTTAACTGTGATTCGTGTCGTGTGTTTACCTTGGATTCCCCTTCCACACCACAGTCCCAGTGCTGGCCTTTGCCTTCCCCCTGGTAAAACCCTTTTCATGTTCTATTGTTGTTTAGGAACCGTAATTTCTTGATCATAAGACGTGTACACGTCACGCAATGGATCGAGAAAGTCGACATAAATGTTCTGAGTACATTCTTAAAAAAGAAAATGAAACTGCTGCTTCGACTGAGTGATGAATCGATTACTGCAAACTTACATACACATAAAGAACTGTTTACATCTGGTAATTTCGTACGGTAGACGATAATCAGCGAAAGCTCGGTGTCCAGTGTCACGCAAAAAGACGACGAACGGGACACAAGTGCTGTCGTTGCCGTAATTAACAGGACGCGCCGCGGCGCGCTATTAGATGAATGGATCCGCATTATCGGAGTGTGGGCATGCAGAAGCAATCTGGTAGCCGGCTGGCTCGCGGCGAACGACGCCGGCGTTATGCACGAGGGCCGTTGGCGATTAGTCTCGGCGCATAACGCGCGCTGCCCTAATACACCGGCCGCCGTACCGCCGGACCGCGGCTTCCTTTTTTCATCGGCGATGAGGCGGGCTGCGTGCCCTGGACGGAGCGCGGAATGACTTACCGCCGGCCACAGATCGCGGCCGCGTGACAGCCGAGTGAGGCGTGGCGAACGCAAACCTCTAGCTGGTGCCGCAGCGCTTAAACAATGGGCTTTTGTTTGCGCTGAGCGGGATTCATATCTCGATACGGACATCGTCATTTTTGTTTTGTTTTTTGCAGTTTAACAAAGTTGCTGCCACGTACTAATGTGAATGACCTGCCTCACTCTCGAACTACAGCACCACTACGTCTACGTGACCGCCGTGTATCTCACCTCCTCACAAGTAGAGTGAATTCAACAGACAGCTATTTCGCACGTCGTTAATCATCTTGCCATAAATTACCATTATGCAACTAGCATTCGCAGAAAATAGTTGGTTTATCTTATTTATTTATTTATTGCTAATTTAGTCTCACCAGGCTAGGACCCTAAGGCCATCTCTTGCATCTGGCCTAGAGAAACAGAAACCAAAGATTTTACAAAACCTTCCCAACAATAACATTAATTTTAATAATAATAGTAACTGGAAGAAGAAATCGATACTAGCATGGATTACAGAAGTAAGGAAAGATCTAGAAAGAAACAACATCAAAGAATCAGGATCAGCAGAAAGAAACCGTTTTAAAAATAAAATACTAAATTTGCAAGGCTTTAAAAGTAGAAGAAATAAGAAATCAGGAACACCAGGGACAGAAGAAAGGAAGAGACTTTATGGGGAGAAAATGAGAGAATACTGGAAAAATAGGAAACAACAACAAAAGAAGAAGAGGAACTGAAGTTGTTAACGTGATCCTAATTGGTCAGTACGATTGTAAATAATAATAATAATAATAATAACAGTAAGAGTAAAGGGCATTTAGAATGATATAGATTCGCTTCGCATATTTAAAACCAGAAGCGGAATGTATAAAGCAAAAGGAGAAGACTGAAATCACAGTGACAGTGGCTGTTAGGAAAGAAAAGAATATGAATAGGTAACCATGTCGACTAGGGATAGGGAAAAGCCCTTGGGGAGGGCCTGACGAGAATTGGCTGCACAGAATGTAGCAGAGATGGCTGTTGTGACAGAAGGTGGACTATTAGCTGTCTTTTGATATTTGGCAGGAATTTACATTCCCTAACATTTTGAAGAAATTTGTTCCAGAGTCAGTTTCCTGATGCAGATTTAGAGACCGTGATAGTATTTCCTGAGGGTACAGAGAGAGTTTTAGTTTGCTGAGAACGAGTCTTTCTGCTGTGCTGCTCAGACGGAGGAGTAAGAGCTGAAGACAAATGAGAGGGAGTGCATAATTGGGAAGACGATAGAGCAAACACAGCGTATGATAGGCTCCGCTTATAGCCATGACAATTTTCGTAGAGTGGTATGATATGGTACGTCGCAAACTTATCGTACACAAGCATTCATCACCAGTTCAAGCCTGCTTTCGTACGAAAGTCTTTAGGGAATGGCATCGCCATAGTCAAGTATGTGGAGTATTATTGTGTTTTTAATCTCGAAACGAAATACATTTTTAAATTTCTACAGCGAGTGAAGTGACGCTGACACTTTCTTGCAGACTACTGTTATGTGTTAAGTCCAGTCTAAATAATGGTCCAGAATTATCCCAAAGTTCTTTGCAGAAAAAGAAAGGCTTGTTTCTGTGCCACTTAGGATTAATAGTGGAAGAGTTTGACTGAACGGAGGGGTAATAAGTCTTTTGTGAGCGACTAAGACTGTTTGCGTTTTACATGAGTCAAGTTTCAAACCTGTGCTCTGCTCTCACATTGACAGGGCAAGTGACTGGCCATTTACTTGTTGGATGACTGTGCACAGGTTTGTTGGCCTTGCACTTAGATACAACACAATGTCGTCAGCGTACAGGTGATATTTGCTATTGTAGAGAATTGCTGACAAATCTTTAACGTATAATGAGAGTAATGGGCCCAGTACTGATCCTTGTGGGACCTCTGACATTACATCCATCCACTTCGTCCTGTTTGGCGATCTGTAAGGTACAAGTGGTGCCACTGTACAGCACTGAAAGAAATATTTTGACTTGAGAGTTCAGCAATTACGATGTGAACAGTGTCGAAAGCTTTGCTGAAACCCAAAAAGGAACTATTGTTATTTACCGAGATTAAAGCGTTTAAAATCATGCGCTGCTTCAACAAGTTCGTAATCTAGTGCTTGCTCTTGCAGTCCCCTCAAACCGCTCTCTATAGTGCTTATAACTTTATGAAGTTGGTTTTCACGGCGAGTATGAAGTTAGTTTGGTTCCAGTTATGAACAACTGATGGAACATAATGTCACCTCGTGGCACCATATGTAACTAGGATTTCGTGGACTGATAGCCTGTAACCATCCATCGTTACAACTGACAATGGGCTGACCCATTCATTCCATAGGTCTGATTCACGGTCGGTTATATTGTTGGTGAGATTATTTTAGTGCTATATTTCATTTTATGGTTACTTCGCTTATCTTTTTGCAAGTGTTTTTTATTGAAATTATTATTTCACAATTCTACCTGACATGTACTACATGGTACAGCGTCTAGATTGCGGGTCAACACATTGAACTAAATAGTAATTAGGTCGTTCTACGGAAACGGCGTGATCAGCCAAACTGATTCGTTTTCTGTGATGTTTCCTCCATTACAATTCTGTCAATTTCATCTGGAGGTTTCTTGAACATCTCACAGTGTCGCGCTTGTGCTGAGAATCTATCCGCGCCACCGCAAACCTTTCCATCTTGGCCAGAGTCTCAATAGCCGTGGCAACGAGTACATATTGACTTTGCTGGTCCCTTTTTGAACACTCGTTAGCTTATTGTTGTAGACTCTTTTAGCAAACAATCGTTTGCAGTGCCAGTGAACTCGAATACGTCGCATAGTACGATTCAGGCTTTCTCATCTATTTTTTTGGTTGGAAGGTTTGCCGGAGTGTTGGTTATAGACAACGGACCACAGTTTACGGCTCATGTCTTTGAACAGTTTTGTAGTCAGTGGCATCATTCACCTTACCAGTGCTTCGCTTCATCCTCAGTCGCACAGAGAAGCTGAACGATTTGTGCTTACGTTCAAACAACAGATGAACAAACTATGTGCCTCCCACACAAGGGAGCAAGTGCCGCTGCTCTTCCTCGCAACGTACCGCTTCCAGGTCCGCGACGGTCCGGCGCCGGCGGAGCTTCTACATGGCCGGCGCCACCGCACGCTGGTTCAGCTGCTGTACCCACTGCAGCGCACGGCGCCTCCCACGCTCCGCAAGTATCACTTTGCACCTAATGATTCTATTTTTTTGAGTTTTTGGTCGCACAGGCGCTGGGACAGAGGAACGATTCTTCAAAATTTGGGCACTTGCTTGTATTTAATTCAAGGTCCTTCTGGGATGTTGGGCGGTCATCAGAATCAGATTCGTGCTGGCCGATTGCGAAATTCTTCTGCAGATTTTCTGTCCCGAGATTCGCGTCCTACCGGGATCTTGTGGCAGGTGTGGCCGTACCCGGGTGCCTCTTGGACATCACTTGCGGAACCAATGGAATTGGACTCGTCGCCTTCGCCTCTGCAGCAGCTCAACTTCCCGGCGTCCCGCCGAGGACTCGTCGCCGCCGCCGCCGCCGTCGTCGTCGTCGACATTGCCGCCGCCGTCCGCGTCAGCCAACTCTCCTTTTTTCATCGGAATGCTTCAGGGACAGCGTGGGCACCTTTCTGGGGGTTTTCCGACCGACCTTGCCCTTGGAGGGCAGGATGGATGTCGTGGTGCGGCCGGGATTCGGCGTAGGTCACAGTTGCGGCGTCCGGCTCCTCACGCCATCCAGCTTCTTGCCCTCCCCCCTCCCTCCCACCCGTTGTTGTCAGATGGCTCCCTACACGACAACTTGGCGGCATTTGAAAGGGGGGGAGGGGGGGGGGGCAGAGTGTGCCGTCCTAAAGCATCGACTGCACACCAACCAGCGCAGCGCCGCGAAACGTCTTCAAGAAGGCACTGACCCCTGTGCCAATGGAAAGCGCTGACTGTATCACACCTCCAGGAAGACAAGAGTTCAGTGGATCCTTCCAACGCTGATTTAACCAGCCGCCCGTCGCCGGTCGGCACCGTTCGGTCGCAGACTTACGAGACTCTGAGTACTGAGTATTACGAAGATGATACCTAGCCTGCGTTCTGCAAATAGTAATAGACTGTCAGTTCACTTGCGCGTAGGAGGCGCAGCAAGTTAAGTAATGGTTCTCTTCTTTGTAGAAGTAAAATGATACAGTAATCTTAAAGATTAATGTACAGGTCATTTTGGATTCCTGCTGCCGGTCATCTCAACTCCTCTTCTTCTTTGATTTTGTCGGAGATGACTCCAATTGTAGTCGACACAACAACGATTCCGACCACCGTGTTTTTCGCCAATATACTGTGAACGCAGATAGTAAATGGTAGAGGCTTCCACGTTATCGTGCCTTATTTGAAAATATGATGGAATTTGTCGTTAATCGTCAAGCTATTGAATAGTTTTGTTTTTCCCTTTTCCTCGAGTCTACTCTCATTGCGTTTCCTCTAGTGAAAAAATTGTTTTCTTTAGGGTTTCGAAATTATGGAATTTATGTCTATTAAATTATATTTTCACAAAAAAACTAAAAAATAGAAAATAAAATGACATGTCAGCACAGTGACAGGCAGGTGGGAGGCATTGTCAGGTCTTGGGATTCGACCTCTAAAGCTGATTGTGTCCGTCCTTCCCTGTAAGTCGGCCGATGTGGCGCTTCAGTCTGGAACCACGCGACTGCTACGGTCGCAGTTTCGAATCCTGCCTCGGGCATGGATGTGTGTGATGTCCTTAGGTCAGTTAGGTTTACTTAGTTCTAAATCTAGGGGACTGATGACCTCAGATGTTAATTCCCGTAATGCTTAGAGCCATTTGAACCATTTGAACCTTCCCTGTAATGTAACATAAAAAAGATAGCATAGCGGGCACCGCGGCTGAATCTATGAAAGGGGCCCGGGTTCGATTCCCGGCCGAGTCGGAGATTTTCTCCTCTCGGAAACTGGGTGTTGTGTTATTCTGGGCATTATATTTTATCTTCATGGAAACGCAAGTCGGCGAAGGGTGTCAAATGAAAAGATCTGCACCAGGCAGCCGAACTGTCCAAAAAGAGACTCCAGTTGAAATATGCCACACACACATTTCATTTTTCAAATTCATTTATCTGCTCATGTAGATCGATTAAACTGGTCTTTGTGCGAGCGGAAAAGTTGCCGCTTCGTTTTATCATCACAAGACCAATAGTGTGACGGAGTCCGATAAAACGAATAAAATAGATGAGTGCCGTGAGGTGGAACATTCATTACGTGAAAGTATATTTATTGAAGGTACAGAAAGATTGTTTCCCGTCCCTTGTGGCGGGTCGTTTACTGCCGTGGAACCCGGTAGAGCGTGAGCGCTTGCGGTGGGGAGTGTCCCTCTAAGGCAAACAGGAGGGTGGCGTGTCCGGCCAAGCGCCTCGGCAGCCAACCAGCCGTGACGGCGGCCGGCCGCTACGGCAGAGCGGAGACCTGCTGCGGCTTGCAGTCGGAGCTGCGGATCTGATCTGCGGGCATTCCGGCCTGCTAAGTGCGGCTGTCAGGCAGCTGTAGGTTATCTGCCGGCATCTCCCTCAATTGGGGCGTGCAACAAAGGCTGTAGGTTTCCAGGACATGACGCCTTGAGTCAAGGCCATCACTTGCTACTTTTTACATAGTGGGAGAAATGGAATGCCAGTTAACAACAACCTGACGTGATCAGATAATCTTTCGCGCACGTGTCATTCACAGTGCAGCTGCAAGTAGAAAGAACTCGTGGAATGTTATCACTCGTGTACAGTTAACCTCCGATCGTAAGCAACTATTATTAGGAGCATTTCCCTAGGAACTGTTGTCTCGTAAAATGCAAGATCAATATGGTCGCTACGGCGAACTTTAAGGGGTTATTTGGGATTAACTGATGAGGGGTTTGCCATAGGAACCCATAGTCTCCAGTGGCTTGTAACTGAATAATTTGGTATTGATGCATAGATAATATGTTTCTTCAATGCACATTCGTCAGAAGTTAGTATAATTTGCAACCTAATCTCTTCATAAGTGGAGTACGTGTCAATTTTAGGTTTCTTGATAAGTACTCCATTCTGTGGAATTCATTCTAGAAGAGCTTGCAACATACAAGATTGCAAAATTGTTTGCACCAATCTTCATAAAACGCTGCTGTCATCAGACGAAGCGAAAAGCCTTTTTCCTACTACCTTTTTTTGAATAGTGGCTTTCATAGGCTACAAATTTACGGGCACCCTATTGTATTTGCGCCGCCCGGAGTGGCCGAGCGGTTCCGGGCGCTACAGTCTGGAGCCGAGCGACCGCTACCGTCGCAGGTTCGAATCCTGCCTCGGGCATGGATATGTGTGCTGTCTTTAGGTTCGTTAGGTTTCAGTAGTTCTGAGTCCTAGGAGACTGATGACCTCAGATGTGCTCACAGCCATTTTAACCATTTATTGTATTTGCCCTCATATTTCAGTGCTTTTTGTGTGAGACCCTCTGCTTTCCTGTATGGACAGTTTCAGAGTGGTACACCTTATTTTTAATAAATGCCTTCACAAAATTTCACTCTCCCGAAATATGGCTTGACTTGATTCACAGTGAGGCCCCCCCCGTACCCAGCTTAATACGGACTCGAGACTTCACGGATAACCGACAGACACGAATAATCCTAAAAACATGTTTTTTACCGTAAACTGATATACACCGAGGCGACAAATGTCATGGGATGGCTCCTAATATCGTGTCGCACCTCGTTTTGCCCGGCGTAGTGCAGCAAGTCGACGGGATACGGACTTAGCAAGTTGTTGGAAGTTAACTGCAGACCCTGCAGAAATATTGAGCCGTGCTGCCTCTATAGCCGTCCATAACTGGCAATGTGTTGCCCGTCTAGGATTTTGTGTGCGAACTGACATCTCGGTTATGTCCTATCAATTTTCGATGAGATTCATGTTGGTCCATCTGGGTGGCCAAACCATTCGCTCGAATTGTCCAGAATGTTTTTGAAACCAACCGTGAACAACTGTGGCCTGGTGACATGGCGAATTGTCACCTATAAAAAAATCAGTCGTTGTTTAGGAACATAAAGTCCACGAATCTCTGTAAATTCTCTCCATGTATGCGAACATAACCATTTCCAGTCAATCATCGGTTCATTTGGAGCGAAGGACCCAGTCCATTCCATGTAAACACAGCCCTCACCGTTAGGGAGCCAGAACCAGCTAGCATAGCGCCTTGTTGACAACTTCGACCCAGTAGCTTCATGGATCTCCCCACAGTCGAACCCTACAATGAACTCTTACAAACAGAAATCGGGAATTTCTGACCGGGTCACTGTTATCCAGTCATCTATGGTCGACCCGTCACGTTCGCGAGCCTGCGAGAGGCACTGCAGGCAATGACTTGCTGCCATAGCCCATTAACGCCAACTTTCGCCGCATTGTCCTAACGGATACGTTCGTCGTATGTCCCACATTGATTTCTGTGGTTATTTCACGTAGAGTTTCTTATCTGTTAGCATTGACAACTCTAAGCAAACGCCGCTACTCTCGGTCGTTAAGTGAGATTCTCCAGCCACTGAGACGTTCGGGTGAGGGGTAAGGCCTGAAATTTGGTATTCTCGGCACACTCTTGACGCTGTGGATCTTGGAATATTGACCCCCAACAGTTTCGAAAATTGAATATCCCAACCGTGTAGTTCCAATTACCATTTCGCGTTCAAAGTCTCTTAATTGCCGTCTAGCACACACAGTCACTTCGGGAACCTTTATACATGAATCACTGAGTAGAAATGATATCTCCGCCAATGAACTGCCCTTTCGTACCTTGTGTACGTGATACTACCGCCATCTGTATAGGTGCATATCGTTATTGTCAGCTCAGTGTAATACTATGTTTGCAAACACGCTACATGACACTCCAGCCTCTGCATTACTTACGCCTTACTTGCCAGACACTGACAGATTATTAACAGACTTACATTTACCTGACAATGTTTTTCGTGTTGCTTACTGTATTCACTTGACTAATTCCGTATCTGATGCGTTAATCGGAGTTTCTGTATGAAAAAAGTGTCATAAACAACTTCGACAAATCGGCATAGGCGGCACTCTGTTGCAGACGTGACGACAGAGTTCAGTAGTGTTCAACAGTGGTGCAGGCACAAGTGTCTCGAGCACACTGTTCAAGTCACATTGTTGAACATGTGGCTGCGCAGAAACCGATCCACAAGTGTTTCAGGGTACCTAGTGGGTTGAAATGGCTTACAAAATTTGAATACTGGAGTGTGCAGATGAAGATAAAAGACTCGCGACTGCGGATATCATGTCTCTTAGCCACCTAGATCTCCAGATATCACCATACGATCGAAAAACTAAAATACTAGTGCAAATTTCTCGCAGTTAAAACTATATGCCGGACTGGGACTCGAACCCGGTATCTTTACCTTCGACTCCCGTTCCAGAACACAGTTTTCATTTTCTAGGAAGTTTCATGTCAGATTGAAAATTCATTCTACAAAAAATCTTTCTAAAATACTATTAACTACCAAGGGAAGCCGCCATAGGTCGCTCTCCAGTCGAAACTTGGCAGGGTGAAAGAAGGGTGAAAGTAAAGGAACACTTGTTTTGGCTTATTAATTTCTGAAAAAATAACGGTCAGTGTTTCCATGACACTTCATCATGGTTCTCGCGCAACTTGTACCCAAGTGAGTTGGTAGGGCAGTGGCTAGCACCACAGCTTCGAAAGTTTGTACCACGTGTTCAAACCCAATGTTCTCTGTCTCTCTCTTTTGCTGTCGCGCAAGTATGTGACGTCATTGTTTTTTGTGACCTCGTTAAATTCAATGAAATTATGGCTAAAATAAGTATGCATTCCAAATATTATGAAAAATAGTTTTTATCGTCACCATTTACGCCGGTTAACACATTCCAGAAACCTCTTACCAACAGTATTTGTTTGTCTCTAATGCACCAGTGGGATATCTGGTCCGCGAGTCCAGCAAGACTTAAACCAAGTAACTAAACGGCAAGAGAACATGTACGGAACAGCCACAAAATCAGGAAAGCTCCCCAAATAAACCGATCATCAGCTTTTGGAAATTGGTTTGCGACCTTGCGTAAAAATGGATCCGTTTCTATACATTACTGATATGTGGAATGGACAAAGCAGTCCCCCATACGATGGGCTGTTTGTCAGTGATATAGTGATATTAGAATACCGACATTTACGTCAAAACTACTCCCGCCAAAATGTATGCCTTTATGTCAACACGGCGACGTACACTTTTACTGACAGGTGAAGGAAGGCACTCGCTGAGTACAGAAGTGTCGTATTTTCATCGCACAGCAAAGAGATGTCACAAGAGAAGTGCTGCAATTAAAACACATGCCTTGAGCTCTAATAATATTCTCACTACAAACGCGGCTGTGGCATATGTGACCTAGCACATTGCTCGGATGCTCCGATTCTTTTTGCATTGAATGCTTTTTTTTGCGATGGATATCAGCCTGGGGAAAAGTAAAAATCAAAGCAAAATATGAAATTTTCAACTATCATTAAGTATATAAGATTACACAAAACACGTGATGATAAAATCTACTTTTAATAAGATCTGTGATGTTAATTTCCTTTGTCTATAATAACATTGTGTTTCACGAAGTCATAAATTTAAGTGACAACAAAACAGAGAAAGAACCATAAGAGTTAATATGAACACGGGGTGCAAAAATTTGAAGGTATACCGCTAACCACTTTTTACTTCGAGGGCCTCCAGTCTCCCAAAACTGAAGGAATCGCTAGGTCATAGCCATTGGTCTAGGGGTAGTGTCATTGACTACTATTCAAAACTACCTTGGTCCCGGGTTCGAATCACACCACTGCCTAAATTTTCAATAAAAATCATCGGCAATTTCGGCCGAAGAATTTCGGGATACGAAGTCATCCCCAATCTGCAAACGACCTTGTCAAAGAAGACGGAGGAGCATACAGAGGTTTAGGACACTCTTGTCCTTTGGGTGGGAAACTGCCCTAATGGCGGAAGAATCAGCAATGATCAACGGCATGAGGATGCAGAAGACAATAAAAACTACAGCTTTAAGGACACATACTGCCTATCCACAAGAAATGTGGCCTGTAACTAAAAAAAAGTGTCATGATGATCTCTCCAGCAAAAGGTTCCGGAGAAGTCCTCCATTCGGATCTCCGGGAGCGGACTGTCAAAGGGGAGCTGACCATGAAAAAAAGATTGAATAACCAACGAAAGGATAACGTTCGAAGCAACGGTACGTGGACTATCGAAAGTTTGAACTTGTTAGGGAAATCAAACAAATCTGAAAATGGAAATGTTAATAGGTGGTAAGGCGAAATTTCAATCTGGTCGTAAATAAATAACAGGAGGCTGAAAATCTGTTCCATAACATATCTTGGCATTCTGAATTCGGTGGGTGTATCGAATTTGCTAAACAAAACCTTTTTTTAATACTTCGGAAAGTAAGTTTCGATCGGTCGTGAAATGGAAACTATTGTAAAAATTCGATGAATCCTTGCACAGATGTGTTTGGGAAAGCCTCTAGTATGCCTGCTCTTTCAGTTATGAGTGCACAGTGGGCATGTAAAGATGCCTAGGACATAGTGTCTCCCTCCAAGTACGAGGAACTGGTGAGAAATTTTGCCTGAAGCAATGCAGCCCACATAACATAACTGTCCTGTGTTTCCTTCTTCAAGAAAATTCTCAGCCGCAGACAATTCTCTGCGGGGCAATGAAGGTGCTCCTGCAGCTTTTCCGAAGGGAAGTATTTGATCACCCACAATACATCCAGTAATTTGCTCACTCAGTTTCATCCCTGCTCACATGAACCGCTGGCTATAAAGACAACATTTTGGCTAAGATAATGAGCTGTAACCCAGCGTAGAGCATTGCGGAAAGCGTTGGCTGCTGCCTTCTGTGACGAGGATATTGGAAAGCTGGTACAACGCTACGACAAATATCTAAGTCGGAGCGGCGACTATATACATCAGTAGCTGGAAGTTATAGCTAACTGTTGCAAACAAAACGTTTTTGATTTTTGCTGTGCTTTCCATTTCACGGACGATCGGAACTTACTCTCCGAATACCCTTTGCACATACACACTAGCGCTCATCACCCCTACAGTCTACCATCTCAAATGTGAAATCGCAACACATCTGAAATGTAACGTCCACTGTTCAAAGAGCCGTCAAAGCGAACAAGAGGTGACCGAGACGTGTAACCAATGGCACCCCATACCATCACGCCGGCTGATACGTCAGTATGGTGATGACTAATACACGCTTCCAATGTGCATTCACCGCGATGTCGCCAAACACGGGTGCGACCATCATGAATCTGTAAACAGAACCTGGATTCATCCGAAAAAATGACGTTTTGCCATTCGTGCACCCAGGTTCGTCGTTGAGTACACCATCGCAGGAGCTCCTGTCTGTGATGCAGCGTCAAGCGTAACAGCAGCCATGGTCTCCGAGATGACAGTCCATGCTGCTGCAAACGTCGTCGAACTGTTCATGCAGATGGTTGTTGTCTTGCAAACGTCCCCATCTGTTGACTCAGGGATCGAGACTTGGCTGCACGATCCGTTACAGCCGTGCGGATAAGATGCGTGTCATCTCGACTGCTAGTGATACGAGGCCGTTTGGATCCAGCACGGCGTTCCGTATTACCCTCCTGAACCCACCGATTCCATATTCTGCTAACAGTCATTGGATCTCGAACAACGCGAGCAGTAATGTCGCGATACGATAAACGGCAATAGCGATAGGCTACAATCCGACTTTTATCAAAGTCGGAAACGTGATGGTACGAATTTCTCCTCCTTACACGAGGCATCACAACAACGTTTCACCAGGCAATGCCGGTCAACTGCTGTTTGTGTATGAGAATTCGGTTGGAAACATTCCTCATGTCAGCACGTTGTAGGTGTTGCCACCGGCGCCAACGTTGTGTGAATGTTCTGAAAAGCTAATCATTTGCATATCACAGCATCTCCTTCCTGTTGGTTAAATTTCACGTCTGTGGCACGTCATCGTCGTGGTGTAGCAATTTTAATGGCCAGTAGTGTAATGAGAAGTAGCGGAAACGAGAATAGCGAGAAATTTAACATCATCATTGGTCACAAAGTAGATGAATTTCAGGGGTTTTGCTACGTAAGCAGCAAACTAACCCATGACGGTCGGCGGAAGGAGGACATCTAAAGCAGACCACCGCTTGCAAAAAGGGCATTCCAGGCCAAGAGAAGTATAGGCCTACTAGTATCAAACAGGAATTAATTTGAGGAATAAATTTCTGAGAATGTAGGTTTGGAGCAGAGCATTGTATGGTAGCGAAACAGACTATGGGAAAACCAGAAAAGAAGAGAATCGAAGCATTTGAGATGTGGTGCTGCAGAAGAATATTGAAAATAAAGTTGACTGATAGCGTAATGAGTGTGGAGTTTCTCACAAGGGAACCTCCCCATCGCACCCCCCTCAGATTTAGTTATAAGTTGGCACAGTGGATAGGCCTTGATAAACTGAACACAGATCAATTGAGAAAACAGGAAGAAGTTGTGTGGAACTGTGTAAGAATGAGCAAAATATACAAACTGAGTAGTCCATGGGCGACATAAGCAACATAATGGAAAATGTGAGCTTAGGAGCGCCGTGGTCCCGTGGTAGCGTGAGCAGCTGCAAAACGAGAGGTTCTTGGTTCAAGTCTTCCCTCGACTGAAAATTTTACTTTATTTATTTTTGCATAGTTATTATCTGTCCGTTCGTTCATTGACATCTCTGCTCACTGTAATAAGTTTAGTGTCTGTGTTTTGCGACCGCACGGCAAAACCGTGCGATTAGTAGACGAAAGGACGTGCCTCTCCAATGGGAACAGAAAACATTTGATCGCAAGGTCATAGGTCAACCGATTCCTCCACAGGAAAACACATCTGATATATTCTATACGACACTGGTAACGGCATGTGCGTCACATGACAGGAATATGTTGTCGACCCACCTAACTTGTACACTTGGCGAATGGGTAAAAAGATTCTTCTACCTTGCCCGATTTAGGTTTTCTTGTGGATGTGATAATCACTCCAAAAAATGTGATGAAAACATAAGAGTTTGTCACATAAACTGAAAATAAAAAAATTAAACTTTTCACTCGATGGAAGATTTGGACCAAGGACTTCTCGTTTTGCAGCTGCTCACGTTACCACAAGACTACATTGCTCCGGTGTTCCTAGTGTCCTTGATGTTGCTTATCTTCCCATGAACTACTCAGTTTGTATATTTTGCTTATTTTTTCACAGTTCCACACAACTTCTTCCTGTTTTCTCAATTGATCTGTGTTCAGTTTTTCAAGGCCTATCCACTGTGCCAACTTATAACTAAATCTGAGGGGGGTGCGATGAGGAGGTTCCCTTGTCAGGAGAATAGGTGCGGAAAAGAATATTTGGAAAACATTGACAAGAGGAAGGGACAGGATGGTAGAATGCCTGTTAACAAACCACGGAATAACTCTCTTGATACTAAAGGTAACTGAGAGGAACTAAGAGATCTGAATACACCCAGCAAATAATTGAGGATGTAGGTTTCAAGTGCTACTCTGAGATGAAGAGGTTGGCACAGGATAGGAAGTCGTGGAGGGACGCATCAAACCAGTCGTCAGAGGACTGATAGAGGACTTATGACAAAAAAAAATCTACACTCCTTGTTTCACTTACATTACATACCGGTATGCAATACACAGAACATCAATAAATTTAGCACATTGGTAAACGTTTTGAGCCGTGCGTGGCTCGTGTTCCCGCCATCATATATTTTACACCCTGTTTTTAACGTACTTCCACTTCACTACGTTAATTTAAATTACTATTGTTACTGAGTTGCTGCGTTGCCGGACCTGCCAATCGGCGAGCTGCAATGCGGCACTAGGGCAGTTGGGTTAGAGCAGCAGTGAGCTCTGCGTCGACATGGCTCGCCCGACCTTTGCCGCCACTCATCACTTGAGCCGGGCCACGGTTTTGGTGGATCGTCGGTCGGTCGTCCAACCGGACGACGCGTTTTGGCTCGCCGATCGTTCATGAGTCGACTGTGTGTATGTGCATCGACTCAAAGATTTGTCTTCGTGTGTGCTTCGTTACTGTTGGCTGTTGTTCAGGTCTTCGTGCAAGTGTTTGTCAGGTTGTGTGTGTAGTTGGTGATTTCCACTGACGACTATTTTAGATGTTGTCGGCATTCTGAGTGGAGTTGATCGGTTAATGCGGACCAGGAAAGTTATCTCCGCGCGGTACAGTCGGCTGGGTTCGCTACCGGTCCCTGCACAGTGTCGGAGCTGGTGTGGAGTTGTCCAGTTGCTACGAGCTTCGTGGTTCGCCGACCCAGGACGTCAAAGTTGAGTAGTGTTTTCAAGTACCCAAGCCACGTCCATTCATGTTATGAGGTTCGTTTCGGTGGTTCGCTGTTGGGGATATTTTCCTGTGAGCAACACCGAGTGTCTGTATTGCTGAAATGTTGTGTTCGAGTTCTCATGTACCGATTGGTGGCAAGCAAATCGTTTTGTCGGTCGGTTTGTGGCTGTCCCATGTCCCCTGGTTGTGTTCTGATGGATCAAGTGTAGTTGGGCTCACCACCTGTCTCACCTAAGTGAACGAGGGCAGACCGACCTACCTGGAGGCTTCTGACTGCCATTGTCTTTATTGCCCTTCCCACTGGTGTTTAATTATCTTTATTCAGCTACTTAAAATTTAAGGCTTATGGTTATATTTTTTTTTAATTTTGGAAAATCAATTGTGGGCTTTCAGCCTTGCAACTTATTCTTAAAATTATCTTTCAAGCTTAAACATTGCGGCCTTCTGCCTTTAAAAGATTATGGTAATATATTTTAAAATTTTGAAATTTGTGGTCTTCAGCCACTTGTATTGCACCGTTCATATGTTTGTTGTATCTACTCTGTCTTGAGGCTTTCCTCCTAGCTGTGATATGTTTTTCTTAATTATTTTATTTGCTATTTTTACTGCATTTTAACTTGCTGAATTTTAAGATTTCTTGTTTGACGACCTTCAGACGTGAAAGAGATGCATTTGGTAAAGGTTCGGCTATGTGCCGCTTTGTTTGTAAATGTGTTATTAAATTACAATAACTTACAATAAATAGAAGATGAAACTGACCCCAAGCTTATTTGGCCCTTTCCACAATCCTAATTACCTGTTCTGCCCAGCGGGTTTAGCGGGCGTATCTCGTTTCATTTTTCAAATGACGAACATTGGAGCAAAAATTTGATTTCATTATGAACATCCTTATACAATTTCTAGTTGCCTTCCAGTATTTTCTGTTCTGGTAGTACGTGAGACCAACTCTAAACTGCAAAGAGATTGCCCCTCATTCAAGCTCCAGAACGGAAGTTTTGAAGGTTCAGGAGTACCTCATTTACTGATTCTGCGTTATCAATTGAATGCACAAAAACCAAAATCGTCTTTGTGGAAAAAATATATATAACCCCACACACACAAATTTCATCGGATTCCACTTTTTCAGATGTAATGTCAACATATTTGCGAAATTCGTTTTGAGGTTCGGAAAACGTTTCATTCGCTAATAGACTTCTTCCATGTGTACTTGAAATGTGATGATGTTGTCTTCACCGTTTCTGTTTATTATGTAGTTTACATACTTTCCGAGTATCTAAATCACAGTATTCGTTTTCGTCTGTGAACAAAACTCGATGTCAGGCCAGAGGAGTACGTCTGTGTTGTAATCGGTTCCCAACCGCCGTGCGAGGAGCATTCTTCTATTGCTATCGCGTTTTCAGCTCGTTAAATGTCCACAGTAAGTGTATCTGTGTCGCAGCGTATCCAGCAGACCACATTTGAAGCAGTTGTCAGTGACGCTTAATCCAATCCGACAGAGGAGTGTTTAATGTCCCGTCGACAGAGAGGTCATTTGTAACGGAGAACAAGCTCGGATTAGGGAAGAAAGGGAAAGGAAATCGGCCGTGCCCTTTTAAAGGAACCACCACGGCATTTGCCTGAAGCGATTATGGGAAGCGGATAACTTAAATAAGGATAGTAGAGCGCAGGATTTAACTGACGTCCTCACTAGTGAGAGTCCAGTTTGCTAACCACTGCGCTGCCATTCCATTGAGTTTTTCGTCAGTTGCAGGTATCGTTTACAACTTTGTGACATGCTGAGTCCACTTTTGAAGAATGGATTGGTAAACTGATGTTGTCCCGGTTGCACCCCGTAACAACTACACAAACGACTCCAGTAGACACGCCATGTGCAAGCCAACTGATCAAGTAGCATCGAAACTTTGACCATCATTTCGTCGGAAACTACGAGGTGCATTCAAGTTCTAAGGCCTCCGATTTTTTTTTCTCCGGACTGGAAAGAGATAGAAACATGCGCATTGTTTTAAAATGAGGCCGCGTTCATTGTCAATACGTCCCAGAGATGGCAGCACCGTACGGCAGATGGAATTTTACCGCCAGCGGCGAGAATGAGAACTGTTTTAAATACTTAAAAAGGTGACGTTTTCCTTACTTGAACAGCGTGCAATCATTCGTTTTCTGAATTTGCATGATGTGAAACCAATTGAAATTCATCGACAGTTGAGGGAGACATGTGGTGATGGAGTTATGGATGTGTCGAAAGTGCGTTCGTGGGTGTGACAGTTAAATGAAGGCAGAACATCGTGTGACAACAAACCGAAACAACCTCGGGCTCGCACAAGCCGGTCTGAAGACATGATTGAGAAAGTGAAGAGAATTGTTTTGGGGGATCGCCGAATGACTGTTGAACAGATCGCCTCCAGAGTTGGCGTTTCTGTGGGTTCTGTGTACACAATCCTGCATGACGACCTGAAAATGCGAAAAGTGTCATCCATGTGGGTGCCACGAATGCTGATGGACGATCACATGGCTGCCCGTGTGGCATGTTGCCGAGCAATGTTGACGCGCAACAACAGCATGAATGGGACTTTCTTTTCGTCGGTTGTGACAATGGATCAGACGTGGATGCCATTTTTCAATCCAGAAACAAAGCGCCAGTCAGCTCAATGGAAGCACACAGATTCACCGCCACCAAAAAAATTTCGGGTAACCGCCAGTGCTGAAAAAATGATGGAGTCCATGTTCTGGGACAGCGAGGGCGTAATCCTTACCCATTGCGTTCCAAAGGGCACTACGGTAACAGGTGCATCCTACGAAAATGTTTTGAAGAACAAATTCCTTTCTGCATTGCAACAAAAACGTCTGGGAAGGGCTGCGCGTGTGCTGTTTCACCAAGACCACGCACCCGCACATCGAGCTAACGTTACGCAACAGTTTCTTCGTGATAACAACTTTGAAGTGATTCCTCATGCTCCCTACTCACCTGACCTGGCTCCTAGTGACTTTTGGCTTTTTCCAACAATGAAAGACACTCTCCGTGGCCGCACATTCACCAGCCGTGCTGCTATTGCCTCAGCGATTTTCCAGTGGTCAAAACAGACTCCTAAAGAAGCCTTCGCCGCTGCCATGGAATCATGGCGTCAGCGTTGTGAAAAATGTGTACGTCTGCAGGGCGATTACGTCGAGAAGTAACGCCAGTCTCATCGATTTCGGGTGAGTAGTTAATTAGGAAAAAAATCGGAGGCCTTAGAACTTGAATGCACCTCGTATTGCTGGCACCCTGCTGGCACCTAAGCCCCTTATTTTCACCAATCTTTCACCCTGCCAAGTTACGACTGCATCAGAAGGCGGCCGATGCCGGTTTTCCCTTGTAAGAAAGGGAGAAATTGGAGGTTGGGTCTGCTGTGACTGAAGTCGACGCCAGTTAACGGCACCACTGTAAATATAGGTATGTGTACTGTCGGTTCTGTCGGTTGAGTTTGAGGAAAAAGTTTCACTTCAGATGGCGAACCAACGTCCCAACTCATACGGGAATCATATGCAAGTAAGAGGGAATGGATGGGGGTTGTTGCAGTGTACCGAGAGGGAAGTTTGGAACTTGGGCCTGACGGGAAGCGTGTCCGGATGTCTGAGGCAGTTAAGGCAACCGTTCTAAAGAAGCCGGACGTCCTGGTTCGGCTTCCGGACCGGCACAAATTTTCAGTTCTCGCAGTTTAATTGCCGCAGTGCAAAGTGCGGCTCTGTCATTATTTCCTTCTTATCTCTTGACCATCCTGTTTCCTTCCGTTTCTACGTGATTACTCAGCTATTCACAATAAAGTGCCTGGCAGAGTGTTCTATGAACCACCTTCATGCTGTCTCTCTACCGTTCCACTCTCGAACGGCACGCGGGAAAAACGAGCACTTAAATTTTTTCGTGCGAGCCCTAATTTCTCTTACTTTATCGTGATGATCATTTCTCCTATGTAGGTGGGAGCCAACAGATTTTTCTACACTAACATGATCAGATAGGAAGGAGTGAAGACTGACTCTTCAAAAGGCGTTAAAAGCATTTTTATCAGCTTTCTTAAATAGATATACTTTGCGTTTCTTTTTGATGGTTGTAGGTGTTACGATATTCAGCCTAGCAGCAACTGTCTTGTGGTCGCTAATCCCTGTATTCGTCACAACACACACTATTTGTCCAGGATTATTTGTTGCTAAAAGGTCAAGTATGCTTTCGCAAGCATTTACACTTCGGTGGGCTCATGAACTAATTGTTCAAAATCTTTTTCTGAGAAAGCATTCAATACTATTTCGGATGATGTTTCATGCCTGCCGCCGGCTTTGAACGTATAATTTTTCCAGCATATCGAGGGTAGATTGAAATCACCACCGACTATTATTGTGTGAGCGGGGTACTTATTTGAAATGAGACTCAAGTTTCCTTTCAACCCTGTTCTTCAACCACTGCAAGTGTAACAGTCGGCTGGGTAGGCAGAAGATGCATCAACGGTGTCGTCACGGCCAGTAATCGGCATCGGCGTTTGCTATGCGGTGCGATTCGGCCCCACTGCTTTACCAGCTGCCGGCGTCGGCACCATTTACGTCCGACTCCCGCCTGCGGCCTCGGGCGCCGTGACGCCGCTCCTAATGGAGATTTATGTAACAGGCGTCGCGAGCCAAGCGCCTCGGCGCTCGCTAACGCCCCTTAAAATATAGGCCGCCACGGCGCTCCGCACCGCTGCGCCGCGCAGGGGTGGCCAAGCGTCTGCAGAGAGCGACGGTAGGCGTCGCACCGACGTTGGCACAGTCGACAGCAGCCGTCACTACAGTACCTCGTCTTCGAAACTCAGAGAGACAGGTTTTCAAAGACGATAGTATCATCATAAACTAAATCCAACTCCAGGCCAGGAGAACGGAGGAATATCAGCGCGTTCATATGTATTTTCAATTTCTCGTGGCGTAATGAATAGTCTATTAAATTTCAGCCGTCCGAGTTGGCCGAGCGGCTCTAGGCGCTACAGTCTCGAACCGGGCGATCGCTACGGTCGCAGGTTCGAATCCTGACTCGGGCATGGATGTGTGTGATGTCCTTAGGTTAGTTAGGTTTAAGTAGTTCTAAGTTCTAGGGGACTGATGACCTCAGAAGTTAAGTCCCATTAAATTTCGGGCAGGCAGTCGCGGTGGAGAATACAACTTGTCATCAATCTTGCGACTCACTCTGAGGAATGATCGGACGATACGCTGCGAAATATCAGTGGAAGAAATTTTATTTGCGCGGCTGCATGCTCGAAATTTAATTGGCGATATACGCTACTGGCCATTGAAATTGCACACCAATAAGAAATGAAGACTATAAACGGGTATCTATTGGTAAAAATATTATACTAGAACTGGCATGTAATTACATTCTCACGCAATTTGGGTGCATATATCCTGAGAGATCAGTACCCAGTACAATCACCTGTGGCCGTGATAACGGCCCTGAAACGCCTGGGCAGTGAGTGAAACAGAGCTTGGATGGTGTGTACAGATACAGCTGTCCATGCAGCTTCAACACGATACCGCAGTTCATCAAGAGTACTGACTGCGGTATTGTGACGAGCCAGTTGCTCGGCCACCATTGACCAGACGTTTTAAATTGGTGACAGATCTGGAGACGGTGCTGGCCAGGGCAGCTGTCGAACATTTTTTGTATGCCGAAAGGCCCGTACAGGACCTGCAACATGCCGTCGTGCATTATCCTGCTGAAATGTAGGGTTTGGAATGAGGGTAGAGCCATGGGTCGTAATACATCTGAAATGTAACATACACTGTTCAAAGTGGCGTCAATGCGAACAAGAGGTGACCGAGACGTGTAACCAATAGCACCCCATACCATCACGCCGGGTGATACGCCATGATGTCGCCAAACACGGATGCGACCATCATGTAGCCGTAAACAGAACCGGGATTCATCCGAAAAAATGACGTTTTGCCATTCGTACACCCTGGTTCGTCTTTGAGTACACCATCGCAGGCGCTCCTGTCTGTGAGGCAGCGTCAAGGGTAACCGCAACTATGGGTTCCGAACTGATAGTCCATGCTGCTGCAAACGTCATCGAACTGTTCTTGCAGATGGTTGTTGTCTTGCAAGCGTCCCCATCTGTTGACTCAGGGATCGAGACGTGGCTGCACGATCCGTTACAGCTATGCGGATAAGATGCCTGTCATCTCGACTGCTAGTGATACGAGGCCGTTGGGATCCAGCACGGCGTTACGTATTACCCTCCTGAACCCATCGATTCCATATTCTGCTAACACTCATTGGATCTCGACCAACGCGACAGCAGTGTCGCGATACGATAAATCGCAATCGCGATAGGCTACAATACAACCTTTATCAAAGTCGGAAACGTGATAGTACGCATTTCTCCTCCTTACATGAGGCATCACAACAACGTTTCACCATGCAACGCCGGTTATGTGCTGTTTATGTATGAGAAATCGGTTGGAAACTTGCCTCATGTCAGCACGTTGCCAAACTTGTGTGAATGCTCTGAAAATCTAATCATTTGCATATCACAGCATATTCTTCCTGTCGGTTAAACTTTGCGTCTGTAGCACGTCATCCTCGTGCTGTAATAATTTTAATGGCCAGTAGTGCAACTTGTTTCTAAGTGAAGACTAAGGTCGTGCGTGGATAATACGATCTCACACGGGACGTATCTCTCATCGCGAAGCACGCGAGACGTTTTGCACGTTGCGGTTGTTGCACACTCTGAAAGACCCCTCACCTTGATTTCCGGCCGCAATGCTCTACAAGGGCATTTCTCGGCTGCGTCTGGCGCGCGGATCACACCGTCTCTTTACGGAAATGGATGCGAGTAAAATAGTTGCGTTAACTCTGTTGGTGACTGGCGAGGAACAGCGGAGAAAGTCGGGAAGAAGATTCTGCACTCGTCGATGGATTGAACAGCGAATTTCGATTAGTCGTAACACCATATAATGCTGCAACACGATCTCAAGTACATACTAGTAGAAGTTACTCCTTACCGTATTGGAATCTCGATGTGATTTTCAGCTTAAAAATGGATATAGTTAAAATGTTATGTCTGATGCCAGTTTGCGCATTCATAATATCCATATTCTCGATGTTATATTGACTACCATCAATGTGAATTAACGTACAGATTTCAGTATCATAATTCGTTCAAATGGTTCAAATGACTCTAAGCACTATGCCCGAGGCAGGATTCGAACCTGCGACCGTAGCAGCAGCACGTTTCCGGACTGAAGCGCCTAGAACCGCTCGGCGACAGCGGCCGGCTCGTAATTCATATGAGTTTCAATATCGTCATTCCTTTCATAACTTCATTCAAAAGGAACAGGAGATTTTTTTAGAAGCTGCTTACCACTACTGAAAAACATATTTACCAGCGAGATACAAACATTAAACAGCCAATAAAACCGAGAGATAGGTGTATATATATTACACCAAGTGTCGTAGTGGCAAAAACTACCACTGTGTAACTTGCGTTTACTTTCTGACATAGACCGACAATCACGTCAAGATTTCTAGCCACTGAGAAAACGTTCCAGTCTTCAGTCTACGCAACAACAACTGCAGCAAATTCGTTATAATAAATAACATTGACTACTTCAGGTAGTGCATGGGAGCTTAATTATTTAAAAAGAATGCAAATACTTTTAATTTTTAGTCGCTGTATTTCCGATTACGAAGTGTCGTAAACGGTTGGCCCTGACTAGTATTTGTACGCAATCTGACTGCGTAGAACAACAACAAAGAATGAAATGAAATTTCCGTTAACACAATTAATTAATTAAGTCCCCAGCAACTATAAAACCTACGAAACCAAAGCACAAGTATAACTGTTCTGTGTGTGGAAGTATGACTCAACGTACACATCTGGCACGGTTTTTCTTCAATAAGACAAGAAATTTCAAATACCATTTATACTGAAGTGATAAAAAAAATTAGAAATACTATAATTGCGCAAGAAAACCAGAATTACACTCTAATACAAGAACACAAGCCAGATGCTTTGTTGACTGAACCTGTAATGACGCATTATTCAGGACATTGAAATAATGAGAAAAAAAAGAAAAGGAGTTTTGTTACCTTCATTTATATTGATGAAAAGCACTCTAATCATTACAATATCTCCACACCGACTCGCTACTACCACATCTCAACAAGAACTGACTACTGCCACATCTCGACAAGCACTGCACTCCGCTACTTCTCAACAAAACACTGCCTACTACGAGTTCTCAACAAGCACTGCCAGTGGAGGCGGCTGCTTTGGCGCAATCTCTGGCGCTGTGGCTCAGTGTAGCCACCTTTCAGTAGTACATCTGTTAAATTTATTAAGAAAGAATCTTTTTAGAGAACGAATAGTGACAAAAAATTGAAAGTAGCTGGATGATTTATAAAAGTTTACGACACTATAAATCACGCAACGATTTCTACACGGCCAGAGTGTTTCAGTTATGTTTTATACACTGCGTAACACCTGTATCTACGAACGTCATTTCTTGATGCTTTGCTATGGCAAAATGCAACCAAAACGACGAGCTTTCGATAGGTCATAATTGTGCTGTAGCATTCAAACAATATACTTTTATAGCGCTCAAGTTACAACGCTAAAAGCATCAAATACGGGAAGCCTATGACTATAGATTAGTAGTTTCCTGTAATTTTTCAACAAATCGCGTCTTAAATACGTTTTCGAGAGGTCGTCAACGTGCTGATGCTTTTATTCATATCATAGTAAATCAGCCCTACCAAATACGATGTTTTTCTCCACATAGTATGGTGGCATCTGTTTGTGAGGTGAAACCGATGCCGTATCTCATTGGCCACATTCCTCTCGACGAAGGAAAAATCTGACATGCCAGGTTCTTCATTACATGATCTGCAATGTAGTGGGACGTGCAGTTCCACGCTGTGACGTCACCATTTCCTCGTTCACGTACATTTTCACGTCCCGTGAGAGGACGGTTTAAGGGTATGGTTCACTTCATTACTGGACATAGTACTTACCCCTTTCAACTATACAGAATAGGGGGACAGGCAACAGCTCTTAGTCATTGCGGAGAAACAGAAGGAAGGAAGGAAAGGAGATTAGCGGTGGAGCGCAAGCTCGGAATCATTCAAGGATAGGGATGGAAATCAGCCATGAACTTCCAAAGGAACCATCCTTGCATTTACCTAGAGTGATTTAGGCAAAGGGCGGAAAACTTAAATCAGGATGGCCGGTCGCGCATTTGAACCGTTCTCCTCCCGAATGCTAATCCAGCGTGCTGACCACTGCGCCACCTCGGTCGGTGAGGAGATATAGAGCCGCCTGGGCAGGGGTTGCTTCAGTGTAATTTACGCCCAACAGAAATGGGAGCGAACTGGATAACTTGAATCGGCACAAGACCAATCAATATTGAAGGACGGAAGTTTCTTAACGCTGCTTCTAATAAAGTATCAGATGCACTGGGGTATCAGATCTGTATTAGGGAACATACGTCTATTGATGCGGAACTAAGGGGTAATATACTGCTAACCAAATGGAACGAGATCAAGGGTTCGGAGTAAATGCATACGAGTAGAACAGCTGCAAGAGATGCACCTCAAAAAGAAGTGCAACAAGGAAATAATGAGGAGGAGAAGTCATTGGAAATTTCTAGCTTGGACAGACATGATGATAATGCTGATGAGATGGTATGATTGATGACGATTAGGCTAATTACTGCTATAATGAGATCAATTTTTATTTATTTATTTATTTATTAAATTATTTATTTATTTATTGTTCCGTGGAACCAACTTAAGGAGCAGTCTCCATGGCCATGGAACGAGTCAATACATGAAATTATAACACGATGGTAGCATCAGATAAAATGAAATATAAGAAACATATTCAGGCGACAAGTCGTAAGTTTAAAGAAAGAAAATCAACAATGTAACACTGGAATTTGCTTAATTTTTCAGCTCTTCCAGGAGCTCCTCGACAGAATAGAAGGAGTGAGCCATGAGGAAACACTTCAGTTTAGACTTAAAAGTGTTTGGGCTACTGTTAAGATTTTTGAGTTCTTGTGGTAGCTTATTGAAAATGGATGCAGTAGAATACTGCACTCCTTTCTGCACAAGAGTCAAGGAAGATTTGATTTCTGCCTAGTATGAGTGAAAGCTGCGAACTCTTGGGAATAAGCTAATATTGCTAACAACAAACGACATTAAAGAAAATATATACTGTGAGGGCAATGTCAGAATTCCCAGACTATTGAATAGGGGTCGACAAGAGGTTCTTGAACTTACGCCAAGTATAGCTCGAACAGCCAGTTTTTGAGCCAAAAATACCCTTTTTGAATCAGAAGAATTACCCCAAAAAATAGTACCATACGACATAAGCGTATGAAAATATGCGAAGTAGACTACTTTTCGTGTTGAACTGTCACTTATTTCATATACTGTTCTAATGGTAAATAAAGCAGCATTTAGTTTCTGAACAAGATCCTGAACATGGGCTTTCCACAACAACTTACTATCTATACGAACGCCTAGGAACTTGAACTGTTCCACCTCGCTTATAATATGTCTATTCTGTCTGATCAAAATATCGGTTCTTGTTGAATTATGAGTTAGAAACTGTGAAAACTGAGTCTTACTGTGATTTAACATCTCGTACAAAATTGTGTAACTATATTTAACTGACTCTTAGCGATTCAGTTATCACAGTGCTTCAGAATTACTCTTGTTTATGCTTTGAGCCACCTAGAATTATTTGTCAGTCGTTTAGAGTACATGTAAATAAAGGTGTACAGCACTGCGTGATCAGAAATCCTTACCAATTCCAAGGTTGCTGACTACCATTCCAGAAGAATTGGGACTGATGGTCTAGTGGCGGTGGTTCTTTCTTTTACTTGTAATTAACTCTCCCCGCTTCTTTTCCAATTTTATATTTTTTTATATTAATAGAGCTGTAGAATAGAGCAGCAGATGTTTAATATTACAGGGTGTTACAAAAAGGTACGGCCAAACTTTCAGGAAACAAATAAAGAAAAGATGTTATGTGGACATGTGTCCGGGAACGCTTAATTTCCATGTTAGAGCTCATTTTAGTTTCGTCAGTATGTACTGTACTTCCTCGATTCACCGCCATGATTTCATACGGGATACTCTACCTGTGCTGCTCGAACATGTGCCTTTACAAGTACGACACAACAAGTGGTTCATGCACGATGGAGCTCCTGCACATTTCAGTCGAAGTGTTCGTACGCTTCTCAACAACAGATTCGGTGACGATGGATTGGTAGAGGCGGACCAATTCCATGGCCTCCACGCTCTTCTGACCTCACCCCCCTTTACTTTCATTTATGGGGGCATTTGAAAGCTCTTGTCTACGTAACCGCGGTACCAAATATAGAGACTCTTCGTGCTCGTATTGTGGACAGCTGTGATACAATACGCCATTCTCCAAGGCTGCATCAGCGCATCAGGGTTTCCATGCGACGGAGGTTGGATGCATGTATCCTCGCTAACGGAGGACAGTTTGAACATTTCCTGTAACAAAGTGTTTGAAGTCACGCTGGTACTTGCTGTTGCTGTGTGTTTCCATTCCATGATTAATGTGATTTGAAGAGAAGTAATAAACTGAGCTGTAACATGGAAAGTAAGCGTTTCCGGACACATGTCCACATAACATCTTTTCTTTCTTTGTGTGTGAGGAATGTTTCCTGAAAGTTTGGCCGTACCTTTTTGTAACACCCTGTATAGGTGCAACGTCATATAAATCATTATATGCTCAACGTTATATATTTAACGTCATACTGCAAAAAAATGTGTAATCCATAAAATGTAACGAGCTGAGTTAGAAAAATGAAATGGTGAATTCAGTTGCAACAGCAGTAAATAAACAAAGAAAATCATTGGATCACTATGTTGTCTGTGTGGTACTGTGTACAGTGTTGCTGACTACTGACGCTGAAGTCCATGGTTCGAGTCCCAGGAACCAGTGTATATTTTTCGGAGTTCGACGGGTCACGCCGGTCGAGATGTGTCAGCTAGAAAAGATGGGAACCACAGTACAGAAAACGAAGCGAATGTCTGAATTAAATTGGAAATCAGTGGCTCATTAGCCTGAAATTCCATATTTCTGAATTTATTGTGATATATCGAAGAATAAGAGGAAAAATATGATGAGATGTTGAAGGATGATCAGTTTGGTTCCAAAAAAGTAATTCTGACCTTATGCTTAGTAGGGGAAACTTCAGAAAATGAAGAATTCGTTCAAAACATTCATAAGCCGAGGGACAGTCTTCAACGATGTAAAATGAAATAAGTTGCTCAAAATAGTTAAACAAATGGGAATCACGTACACAGACATAATAACAATCTAAGAAGTGGGGGCTCAGAAAAACGTGTTTGTTTTAAGATGGGTGTACGACAATGACCTCATCACAAGTGTCACACCTATCTACAGTTTAGTTAATGGAACCAAAGAAGGATTATAATATTGTTCGTCAAGCAGCAGAGCATTTCTAGAAGCATCTACTTTTAAAAGGTTTGATTTCCACGTTAGTTTGTAACTTTCCCCTTCCCCCTTACCTCTGTAAGTCAGTTCAAAGTTGGAGGAAATTAAGCGGTAACCATCTGCAGTAGGACCACGCCTAACATAGAACTGTGATTTTCAAATCGAGCTTGATGACAGCTTTACTTGAGTTCACGTTACCACAGGGTATGAAAATGCAAGTATATGATTCAGCTACTGCCACACATTGTCGTGTGGTTATGACTAAAATGGAAACCAGCGCCGTATTTAAAAAAAAAAGAAAAAAGAAATCATCAATGAAGACAATACGTTGTCAGCAGTGCGCCTGCATGTTCAATTATTCCAGAATAGAATGACCCAGAGAGTTTCATGTGTGCGTTACGTTTACAAGCCCCCTTCTCTTGTCACCCATTGTTTTTGCAAAACTGTTTTTTTTTTTCATACTGATGAAACTTACTTTCTTACATTGGCCTATTATTCTAGACGGTTGAGGAATGGACGCTCAGTCTCCATTAATTAACGCCTTATCTTTTTTCTTTTGTGTCAGAATTCTCTATAAATAATGTAACGGCGAGGTCAATCGAATAATGTAAACACTAGTGATGTATTTACATTATTTCTTGAATGCCGATTATGTCTTTACAGCAGTGCGCCTGTATCTTCGCCTCTTTCAGATTCGTTTCTTATTCCACCCCTAATTTCTTATGTAACGTATTGTTGGCTACTGATATAACTTAGTTTGCTTAATAAAAATTGGAATATTGCCTACAGGAAGTATCCAAACTTATTGTTTGTATGATAACTTATTATATCATGATTGCTAAAATACACTGTGTATATAAAATATTCACGTTATCATTTTCGGCAAAAAGCTGTCGTCTTCAGATGGGATAATAACCGCTACAAAACTTCGCACATACACAATAAAAACAAAACAAAAAATGCCCAACACAACTATCTTAATATAACAAAAACAATTACGCACTTCTAACATCATGAATTCAACTAAAACGTAAGTGCCAGACCGTTTATGTTTTATCTGTACCAAACTTTGTACCAGATTTTATGGCATATAAGGATGGTAGCTATTTCCCGAAACCGACAGTGTGAATATTTTGTATATATTTAGGCGGTCGTGACATGATAAATTATAATACAAACTTAGGTTATTTCATATTATTCTACGCTGTAGAACAATGTCATTCAAACTCCGTTAACTGACGCCCTATATTTTCTTCTTCCATTTCGAAATTCTCTATAAGTGAAGTAATGCGGAAGTTAATCAAGTAAGGAACCCTAACGAGAAGTATGTATGTTTTCTTTTATATACGACGTTCTTGTAAAAGAGCGATAGATAAAGGAGACCAGGCGGTGCGAGGCGTTGAGGAAGGGTGAGACAGGACTACTTGGCAGGCAAATGACGTCACCGAAACAAGTGAGTGAGAGGTTGTGAGCGAAACAGCAAAATGGGAACAAGAACGAGTAAAGCAAAGACGAAGCGAGGTTCATTGAGTACTGAATTACTAGCAGCAAGTAAACAGCGGAGCCTTATCATTTGCGAATGTTTGTAATGTTGGTATCGGTAATAATGGAACGGAATGACGTATGAAAATGAAAGGACGTTTTGTTGTTGACGACGTTAAACGGATGATGATGGCGTGTGACGTGGGCCTCCCGTCGGGTAGACCGCTCACCTCGTGCAAGTCTTTCGATTTGACGCCACTTCGGCGACTTGCGCATCGATGGGGATGGAATGATGATGATTAGGACAACACAACACTCAGTCCCTGAGCGGAGAAAATCTCCGACCCAGACGGGAATCGAACCCGGGCCCTTAGGATTGACAGTTTGTCGCGCTGTCCGCTCAGCTACCGGCGGCGGACGACGTTAAATGGAAATAGCCTACGAGCGTTACTGGTGGGAGTGAATAGCCGAACAACTGTCACTGTTTCTCCGACACGGCTGCGTGCGTAATCCCGCCAGAGTGTCGGGAACACCTTTCCACTATTACTATCATTATTCCGTTTTATGCGCGAGGAAGAGTGGAGTCACCGGCGTTTACTGGCTGAGAACTGCCGCCGTGACTGACAGCGCAGAGGGCGGTGATTTACGGTGGTAGCGTGAAAGTAGCGGGCACAAAGGTGGAGGCTGTCCCGTGGGCGGGTATCGCGTTACACCTCCACAGCAAAGACCGCGTTCGCCTTGGATTCGCAGTAGCTGGCTGCACACAAAGAACAACTCACGCAACAGAGCGGAAAGTGGGTGCAGTATTCCAGATAGTCCTCAGGCGCTTCTTCTTCCCAGGTAGACAGAAAATGGAAAAGAAATAAGCAACGGGACACAGAGTTTTTGCTTTACCAGCAACGATTAGATCTTAGTCGTTTCTCGAATCTACCTGGTCACAACATATTCTTGATGAAGTGTGACAATCACATTGAAGTACACAGTGATCAATGCTGCAGAACTTGTGGACTTCATAGCGTTATGTGATCGAAAAAGTATTCCTTTGTTTGGTGAGCATTTTCGATCTATTCGATCATCATCAGACTCGTTTGTCTTCCTAAACTAGTAACCAAAAGCTGTGGAATTCAAAGCGGTATACGATGGCGAAAGTATACCTTTATTTGGTGAACAGTTCGATGTATTAGATTGTCATTAGACTCTTTTTCTCCCTAAACTACTAACAAAAACAAACAAAAATGGCCTGGAGTGTAGAGTCACCGTCAACGTACTGTGGCACTATGTTGCTGGTGATTTTCACGCTATACATAAGAACCTAACCTAACCTAATCGAGTGGTCGTGGAAATGTTGGGTGACCAATAATTTCTTGCGTCGGGTCGAAAAACAGACGAAGGTGCTGGGATATGCGAGATGCAGCCACGACTGGAGAGTGCAGTCTCTCCAGGCATTCCAGCCGGAGATATTCGTTGTCGGAGTATGTGCGGAGAGGAAATTACGCACATGTTACAATAATAGTAGGATCTATAAGGGCCATCCATAGACGCACCAGGTAAAGTCCATAAGTGACTGCTTCAAATCCTCATCCCAAAGGAATCTTTGACCTCTTAAGGCCTTTTTTAAGGGACCGAAGGTGTGATAATAAGGATGACTACTGAAACTTAGAGAAAAAAATTCCATAAGATTTGAGATTTCCAGGTGTGGAGGAGGAAGATTGTGTCAAGGAGCTCCTGATGAATTAATGGTGAGCGAAGGGGGGGGGGGGGGGAGGGGGAATTATTGAGCTATATACCAACCACAAGCAGTAGTTTAACCGCAGATTTTTTAGACATGGATAATTTATACGGAATAATATTACAATAATATTTACATATTACATAGTTAAAGCACTTTGAAATATTAAGTATTTTAAATTTTCTGATACGTTTCAAGTTCAGTGAGTTATGAACTCAATAAAATTCAATTTCAAAGCTAGATTAAAAATGCAGAATTCACCGAGATTTCCCTGACTTTCCATGTAAAATGTAATTTCCCACTTTCCAGGTTTTCAGAAGCATCCCACCCTGTAATCGCATGGGAGAGATCAGGACTACAGGGCGGGCGCTCGGGTGTCTCCCAGAAAGAAACTGGCATAGGCATGCATATTCAAACACAGAGATACATAAACAGCCAGAATACGGCGCTGAGGTCGGCAGCGACTATAAAAGATAACAAGTGTCTGGAGCAGTTGTCAGATCGGTTACTGCTGCAACAACGGCAGGTTATGAAGATTTAAGTGAGTTTGAAAGTGGTTCAAATGGCTCTAAGCGCTATGGACATCTGAGGTCTTCAGTCCCCTACTTAAAACTAACTACTTAAACCTAATTAATCTAAGGACAGCAGACACATCCATGCCCGAGGCAGGATTCGAACCTGTGACCGTAGCAATAGCGCGGTTCCGGACTGAAGCGCCTAGAACCTCTCGGCCACAGCAGCCGGCAAGTGAGTTTGAACTTGATGTTGCAGTCAGTGCAAGAGCAATGGGACACAACGTCTCCACCGAGCGAGGTGGCACAGTGGTTAGACGCTGGACTCGCATTCGGGAGCATGACGGTTCAATACCGCGTCCGGCCATGCTGATTTAGGTTTTCCGTGATATCCCTAAATCGCTCCAGGCAAATGCCGGGATGGTTCCTTTGAAAGGGCACGGCCGACTTCCTTCCCCATCCTTCCCTAATCCGATGAGACAGGATGTCTGGTCTCCTTCCCCAAACCACCCACCCCACAGCGTCTCCGAGGTACCGATGAAGTGGGGATTTTCCCGTACGATCATTTCACGAGCGTACCGTGAATATCAGGTACGTGCGCTGTCAGTGAACATCAAACCACCGACATCGCCGCAGCCGGAAAAAGATCCTGCAAGAACGGGACCAAAGACGATTGAAGAGAATCGTTCAACGTGACAGAAGTGCAACCCATCCGCAAATTGCTGCAGATTTCAATGCTGGGCCATCAACAACTGTCAGCGTGCGAACCATTCAACGAAACATCATCGATATAGACTCGGAGCCGAAGGCCCACTTGTGTAGCCTTGATTACTGCAGGACACAAAGCTTTACGCCTCACCTAGGTCCGTGAACACCGACATTGTGATGATGATTGGAAACACGTTGCGTGGTCGGACGAGTCTCTTTTCAAATTGTATCGAGCGGATGGACGTGTACGGGTATGGAGACAACTTAACACATGGAAATCTATGGACCCTGCTGAAATGCAGTGACTGTTCAAGCTGATGGAGGCTCTGTAATGGTGTGGGGGATGTACAGTTGGAGAGATATGGGACCCCACATACGTGTAGATATGACGCCGACAGGTGACCCGTACGTAAGCATCCTATCTGATGACCTGCATCCATTTTTCCATTATACATTCCGACTGACTTGGACAATTTCAGCAGGACAGTGCGAAACGCCGCACATCCACAATTGGTACAGAGTGGCTCCAGGAACACTCTTCTGAGTTTAAACACTTCCGCTGCCCACCAAACTCCCCAGACGTAAACATCATTGAGCATATATGGGATGCCGTGCAATGTGCTGTTCAGAAGAGATTTCCACACCCTCGTACTCTTACCGATTTATGGACAGCCCTGCAGGATTCATGGTGTCAGTTCCCTCCAGTGCTATTTCAGACATTAGTTGAGTCCATGCCACGTCTTGTTGCGGCACTTCTGCGTGCTCGCGGGGGCTCTACGCGATATTAGGCAGGTGTACCAGTTTCTTTCGCTCTTCAGTGTATAAGAGTGGTTCTAAGGCGTTGAGACACAGGTTTAAATAGAAATTGACTGTTACATGTAACACCAGTGGTTGATTAACAACATAAGAAACTAAGGAAACAAGAAAAATTACAGCACGAACGATGTCCATAGTTACAGCTCTGTGTAATGCTTCGTACGGCTCCACCTGCGCGGAGTTTCCCCCGCAACCGACTACCGATCGTCGTGACACCGGGACTTTCGTGAATGAGCTGTCTCAGTACGGGATGCTGTCACGGCAGCCGTAATAAAAAGTATGCTGTGGTTAAAGTATAAATACCGCTTCTGAAAGAAAGCACAACTATGAAAACCTACCTTGGATGTTCATTGCATCCTAAGACAAGTCGAAGGAATACATTTATATCAATAATAGTCCAACCTCACCTATCTAGCCCGCTGATAGTGATCTCGACCTTGCTCCATTGACCATCTTAGAAGAACTGAACCGCAATAGATATAGGGGATCCAGCTCACCAAGTCCTTCTCCGAAAGTCTTCATGGGCAGACTCAAAATCCCAATGAGTCTTCCAATAATATTATCCGAGCACTACTGGCAAAAATTGATTGTGGGGTTAAATACCCTGTATTAACATTTACTGATGGAAATGTGGAGAGAATAAGACTTCTAAGCCATCTTAAAATTAAAAAACAATCTTCTTTAAATCTTAATGTTAACAAATGAACACAGTGAACCAGAAGTTAGTGACACGAATACAATTTCATGCTCATATAGTGTATCATCATATCCACACGTAGTCTTGTTAATGCTCTCGATTAGGGGAGGAAGAAGGTCCATAACTTTCTTCACATGTGACGTGTCCAGCTGAAGATACCCACTGACATAGTTACCAAATTGTAGAGTTACCAAATTATCGGAATGCTGATTGTTAGATATCACCTCGTGTTCTAAGCAGTGTCAGTCATTTTTTGTGGGCTTAGGAAACAACATATCAGTCTGGCACCGCGCGACCGCTACGGTCGCAGGTTCGAACCTGCCTCGGGCATGGATGTGTGTGATGTCCTTAGGTTAGTTAGGTTTAATTAGTTCTAAGTTCTAGGCGACTGATGACCTCAGAAGTTAAGTCGCATAGTGCTCAGAGCCATTACACTATGTCGGCGATTGCTGCGCAAACACTGTCTCCCCGTACGCGTACACCATACTTACTCTACCACGCAAACATTTGGGGCTACACTCGTCTGGTATGAGACGTTCCCGGAGGGGGTGGTCCACTGGAAGCCGAACCGCACAATAAACCTGGGTATGGTGTGAGGTGGCGGTGGGGTGGGTGGACTGCTGTGGCCTGTTGTGGGGTTGTGAACCACTGAGGGCTACGGCGGGGACGAAGTCTCTCCGTCGTTTCTAGGTCCCCAGTTCCATACAACACAAGCCACGTTTATGTATCTTTATTTCTAGAACCAATAAAGACACAAGTCTATACTTTTCATTGGTAAGTTATACAGATTATTTATGTCTACTCATATTTCTAAATTCAGGCTCAGAAGCACCTGGAAGCATAGTCACATCATCTGCTTTGTCACCTTCCATTTGTAAAGGCTTATTCCTATGGCTGACTGCCTTCTGTTGTGGTGAACTGGGTTGCACACTGTCTCTTGACAACTCTCAACTTACCTAATAATTTCAACTTCTTTACAGTATGACAGCCTGGGATGATGTTAAGATACGTTAGAACTCTTATTCTCTCCATGTTTCCATTATTAAACGTTAATACAGAATATTTAACCCCACAAGCACATTTTGGGGTACATTATCCAGATAATATTACTTGAAGACTTATTAGGATTCTGAATCCGCTCATTTAGACACTTTCGAAGAAGTGTGGGTGAGCTAGATACCAATAAATTCTTTTTATGAGCTCCGTAACAGCTTCTCGAGTTCAAAACACATTCTTGAAATTTCAGCCTTCCGTAATACACACCATGATTCAGGTCGAGGTGAGCAAAGTGGATACATCGGTTTTCTGTCAGTTGAGAGTTTGTGGAAGTACGTGAAAGTATGACACCCAGACCGCTTTCTTCATTCTTTCTAAATCTGTTCCGTTATTCCTGATGGCCACTCCATAATAGTGCTGAGGCTGATCCATTCTTTTATCATTTAGTAGACACCCTCAGAGGCTTGCCATCAGACAGATTTTGTTTTCACTTCGAAACAAAAAATGGCCAGGTAGTAGATATACTGTAAACGTTGAACGCCGCATATTTTCTATCCACACAAAAAATCCCAGCCCTCTATACAGCGTAGTTTCCAAGATATCCACGTGTAAATAGATTGGCGTCCGAAATTAGGTAGTTTCAGATATACGCAAAAAATATAATAAATTTAAAAAACATTCCCGTTTCTGCAGGAAAGAGTGAAGAATATTGTAGAGCTTGTTCTGTCAACTGCCACATGCTTATAATGTTGTCTGTAAACTGCATTGAGGTTCTGTGACTGTTCCATTAATTTTGTAAGGAAGCACTTCGAGCTCCCTATACACCTTGTAACGTCAAGCGTCCGTGTTACTCAACCTCTAAAGAACGGCACAAATATATACATCGCTAATCACACAGTCGTCAAACCGCGTACCATTTGCAGTTAGTTTGTGATGATTAAGTTTCGCGATCTTTGTTCTTACGCCGTATTAATGTAGCTGCAAGTGGTACACGGCACGTATAAAGACGTTAGTTTCATTCTGTTATGTATCCACGTTGACTTTTATTTACTTGTGCTGATTCTGTACAATCATCTGACAAATGGTTAAAATGGCGCTGAGCACTATGGGACTTAACATCTGAGATCATCAGTCCCCTAGAACTTAGAACTACTTAAACCTAACTAACCTAAGGACATCACACACATCCATGCCCGAGGCAGGATTCGAACTTACGACCGTAGCAGCAGCGCGGTTGCGAACTGATGCGCCTAGAACCGCTCGGCTACAGTGGCCGGCAACCATCTGACACATACACACAATTCACCGTTAGTGTAAGGTCACATAACCGTTTGGCAGCTATTCTGCAAAATGCACAGGGCCCCAAAGTGACCAGTGTGCTCTTTTGAGAGAGACTAACATATTGTTTGCCGGGTTTGCTTTGGTAATCTTTATTATTTAACAGTTTCGATGGAACGTATTAGCAATAACAGAAATAAGGAACAAATTTGGAATTATTATTTAATAATATCCAATACAAATACTAGCTACAATAGAAATAAGAGATATTATAGAAACTAATTTGGAATGAAGATGTTTCCATTTGCCTTGTACGATATGTATTAATATATTTACTTACAATGCGTTCGACAAGGACGATATAGTACCGTAACTCGCTGTAAGAAGTAGCGTCTCGCAGGCAAGAGACAGATGAATCGTAGTGTGTAACGACATGAACATATCCTAAATGAAAACCGAATGAAATAAAGACACCAAATAAAGTTTAATTGAACAAAAATAGCTTTGGTATGTTACAAAGAGCTCCCACGAAAAGGAGAAGAGAGAGGAAATTAAACGTACAGGAGGAGAGAAGTAGCCTGAGAACGAATAGAGAGAAGGCGGGAAGAAACAAGGAGAAAAATTATAAGGATTTGCTTCTTTGATGAACTCTGAGAAAATTGGTGACGAGTATGCTGTGATAACTAACTGAAATGCTACATGGTGAAGCAAGTTGGTAATAACATAGAACTCCATGTATTCGTGGTGTGATCAGAAGTAAATCAAAGTAAATTCGTCAAGCAGCATAGTATTGGCTGACAAATAATGTGCTCGACAGTCTTCAGTAGACAATGTAACTGTTCGTAGACAATGAACCAGTCATTGCAGCGAGTAGCTTCTGTTAATCGGTCGAAAATAGGTTTGGACGGAGAGTGTATTGCTTATAGCCTCTTCTTTAGGAAAGCTGTGATAAAAGTTGTGCATATAACTAACTGTTATGTTCTTAAAAACAGGCGTAATTAGTGAGATCTCTAATATTCTGCCAGGCGTGATGTATTGGACAATCTCCAATATGATGCGTTAACATTAAAGACGTTTTACATCGTGGAAGGGACAACATTTAACCAGCTCAGACATATATAACTCGACACCCCTCTCCTCCTTCCTTCCTCTCGGCTGTACCAAGTACAGGGTGTTTATGCACTGAAGAAAAAAATGGTTCAAGTGGCTCTGAGCACTATGGGACTCAACTTCTGAGGTCATTAATCCCCTAGAACTTAGAACTACTGAAACCTAACTAACCTAAGGACATCACACACATCCATGCCCGAGGCAGGATTCGAACCTGCGACCGTAGCGGTCTCGCGGTTCCAGACTGCAGCGCCTAGAACCGCACGGCCACTTCGGCCGGCTATGCACTGAAGAGCCAAAGAAAATTGTACACCTGACTAATATCGTGTAGGGCCCCGCGAGCATGCAGAAGTGACGCAAGGCTACGTGGCATCGACTCGACTAATGTCTGAAGTAGTGCTGCAGGGAACTGACACCATAAATCCTGCAGGGCTGTCCATATAACAGTAACAGTACGAGGGGGTGGAGATCTCTGAACAACACGTGGCAAGGCATCCCAGATATGCTCAATAATGTTCACGCCTGGGTAGTTTGATGGTCAGCGCAAGAGTTTAGACTGAGAGGAGTGTTCCTGGAGCCACCTGTAGCAATTCTGGACTTGTGGGGTGTCGCATTGTCCTGATGGAATTGCCCAAGTCCGTCGGAATGCGTAATGGACATGGATGGATGCAGGTGATCAGACAGGATGCTTATGTACGTGTCACCTGTTAGAGTCATATCTAGATGTATCAGGGTTCCCATATCACTCCAACTGCACACGCCCCACACCATTACAGAGCCTCCACCAGCTTGAACAGTCCCCTGCTGACATGCAGGTTCAGTAGATTCATGTGGTTGTCTCAGTACCCCTAGACATCCATCCGCTCGATACGATTGACGCTAGACTCGTCCGACCAGGCAACGTGTTTCCAGTCATCAACAGTCCAATGTATGTGTTGACAGGCCCAAGCGAGGCTTAAGGCTTTGTGTCGTGCATGCATCAAGGGTACATGAGTGGGTCTTCGGCTCCGAAAGCTCATATCGATGATGTTTCGTTGAATGGTTCCACGCTGACACTTGTTGATGGCCCAACATAGAAATCTGCAGCGATTTGCGGAAGGGTTGCATTTCTGTCACGCTGAACGATTCTGTTCAATCGTCATTGATCCCGTTATTGCAGGATCTTTTTCCAGCTGTGGCGATGTCGGAGGTTTGATGTTCTACCAGGTTCCTGATATTCACGATACACTCGTGAAATGGTCGTACGGGAAAATCCTCACTTCATCGCTACATCGGAGGTGCTGCGTCCCATGGCTCTTGCGCCGACTATAACACCAATTACATCTTGATAACCTGTCATTGTAACAGCAGTAACCGATCTGGCAACTGCGCCGGACACTTGTTGCCTTATGTACGCGTTGCTGACCTCATCGCCTTTTCCTGGCTGTTTACATATCTCTGTATTTGAATGCGCATATCTGTACCAGTTTGTTTGGCGCTCCAGTGTAAAAAAGCTTTTGCTACTGAGAGGGATCCATGATAAACGAATGATGGTAGGATGATAAATTTTTTAGACTTTTTTGACGACGTGCGGAAGAGGAGAGACAAATAAACCAGTGAAATAAATGCATTTTACTTTCCAAAGGAGATGGAAACCGTTGTTAACTGCGTACCATGTTTAAGTTCTATGTTCTATGTTAGAATCGTTGGTTAGTGTGACGTCCATCTGCATCCACGATAGTCTATAACCATTCTAGAGGTACCATTTCACAACTGTTCGCAGCACTTCCCGAACGGTGGACCATGGAAGCTTCAGCTGCAGTGACACAGTTCGTGTACTGCAGGAAGATCGTAAATTTCGTCCAACATTATCAACCATGGCAACTATAACTCATCATCATCATCATCATCATCATCATCATCATTTAAGACTGATTTTGCCTTTCAGCGTTCAGTCTCGAGCATAGCCCCCCTTATAAAATTCCTCCATAATCCCCTATTCAGTGCTAACATTGGTGCCTCTTCTGATGTTAAACCTATTACTTCAAAATTATTCTTAACCGAATCCAGGTACCTTCTCCTTGGCCTGCTCCGACTCCTCCTACCCTCTATTGCTGAACCCATGAGTCTCTTAGGTAACCTTGCTTCTCCCATGCGTGTAACATGACCCCACCACCTAAGCCTGTTCGCCCTGACTGCTACATCTATAGAGTTCATTTCCAGTTTTTCTTTGATTTCCTCATTGTGGACACCCTCCTGCCATTGTTCCCATCTACTAGTACCTGCAATCATCCTAGCTACTTTCATATCCGTAACCTCAACCTTGTTGATAAGGTAACCTGAATCCACCCAGCTTTCGCTCCCATACAACAAAGTTGGTCGAAAGATTGAATGGTGCACAGATAACTTAGTCTTGGTACTGACTTCCTTCTTGCTGAAGAGAGTAGATCGTAACTGAGCGCTCACCGCATTAGCTTTGCTACACCTCGCTTCCAGTTCTTTCACTATGTTGCCATCCTGTGAGAATATGCATCCTAAGTACTTGAAACCGTCCACCTGTTCTAACTTTGTTCCTCCTATTTGGCACTCAATCCGTTTATATTTCTTTCCCACTGACATTACTTTCGTTTTGGAGATGCTAATCTTCATACCATAGTCTTTACATTTCTGATCTAGCTCTGAAATATTACTTTGCAAACTTTCAATCGAATATGCCATTACAACTAAGTCATCCGCATATGCCAGACTGCTTACTTTGTGTTCATATATCTTAATCTCACCCAGCCAGTCTATTGTTCTCAACATATGATCCATAAATAATATGAACAACAGTGGAGACAGGTTACAGCCTTGTCTTACCCCTGAAACTACTCTGAACCATGAACTCAATTTACCGTCAACTCTAACTGCTGCCTGACTATCCATGTAAACACCTTTAATTGCTTACAAAAGTTTGCCTCCTATTCCATAATCTCGTAGAACAGACAATAACTTCCTCCTAGGAACCCGGTCATATGCCTTTTCTAGATCTATAAAGCATAGATACAATTCCCTGTTCCACTCATAGCACTTCTCCATTATTTGCCGTAAGCTAAAGATCTGGCCCTGACAACCTCTAAGAGGCCTAAACCCACACTGATTTTCATCCAATTGGTCCTCAACTAATACTCGCACTTTCCTTTCAACAATACCTGAGAAGATTTTACCCACAATGCTGATTAGAGATACCTCTGTAGTTGTTACAATCTTTTCTGTTTCCATGTTTAAAGATTGGTGTGATTACTGCTTTTGTCCCGTCTGATGGAACCTGTCCCGACTCCCAGGCCATTTCAGTTATCCTGTGAGGCCATTTAAGACCTGACATTCCACTGTATTTGATGAGTTCCGACTTAATTTCATCCACCCCAGCTGCTTTATTGCACTGCAATCTATTGACCATTTTCTCCACTTCCTCAAATGTGATCCTATTTCCATAATCATTCCTATCCCATTCTACCTCGAAATCTGAAACATTATTGATCGCATTTTCAGGTACATTGAGCAACAAAATATTCCCTCCATCTGGCCAAGGCATCCACAGGATTCACCAGCAGTTTTCCTGACCTGTCCAAAATACTTGTCATTTCCTTCATACCTCCCATTCGAAGACTGCTAATTACACTCCAGAATGGTTTTCCAGCAGCTTGACCCATAGTCTCCAACCTGTTTCCAAAGTCTTCCCAAGATTTCTTCTTGGATGCTGCAATTATCTGTTTATCTGTTTGGCTTTGTTTCTTTCTTCAACATAACTTTCTCTGTCTACCTGAGTTCTAGTATGTAGCCATTTTTGAATCGCCTTCTTTTTCCTTTGACAGGCTGCCTTGACTGTGTCATTCCACCAAGCTATTTGCTTCATCCTACTTTTACACACTACTGTTCCAAGACATTCTTTAGCCACTTCTAGTACTGTGTCCCTGTACCTTGTCCATTCCTTTTCCAATGACTGTAATTGACTACGTTCAACTAACTGGTACCTTTCTGAGGTCGCTGTTATGTACTTGTGCCTGATTTCCTTATCCTGAAGTTTCTCCACTCTTATCCTCCTACATATGGACCTGACCTCCGGCACTTTCGGCCTCACAATCCCAATTTCACTGCAGATTAAATAATGATCAGTGTCATCAAAGAATCCCCTGAATACACGTGTGTCCCTCACAGCCTTCCTGAATTCCTGATCTGTTATTATATTGTCAATGACAGATCTGGTTCCCCTGCCTTCCCAAGTATACGGGTGAATGTTCTTATGTTTAAAAAAGGAGTTTGTGATTACTAAGCCCATACTGGCACAGAAATCCAAGAGTTGTTGCCCGTTCCTGCTGGCCTCCATATCCTCTCCAAATTTACCCATAACCTTTTCATACCCTTGTGTTCGGTTTCCAATCCTGGTGTTAAAATCACCCATGAGCAGAACACTGTCCTTGTCCTTTACTCTAACAACTACATGACTGAGTGCCTCATAAAAACTATCCATCTTATCTTGATCTGCCCCTTCACAATGCGAATATACTGACACAATCCTAATTTTCTTGCTAGACACTGTCAAATCTATCCATATCAGTCGTTCGTTTACATACCTTATTGCAACTACGCTGGGTTCCATTTCTTTCCTGATGTAAAGCCCTACACCCCATTGTGCTATTCCTGCTTTGACTCCTGACAGGTAGATCTTGTATTCTCCCACTTCCTCTTCTTTCTCACCCCTTACCCGAATGTCACTAATAGCTAAAACGTCCAGCCCCATCTTACTTGTAGCCTCTGCCAGCTCTACCTTCTTCCCAGAGTAGCCCCCATTGATATTAATAGCTCCCCATCTCATTACCATTTGTTTGTCAAGTCGTATCTTAGGAGTCCCTGGTTTGTCAGTTAGAGGTGGGACTCCGTCACCTCCAAAGGTCCGAGGCATTTTGCTCTGATTGTTGCCAGCATCATATTTAAAGTACCAGTGAAGCAGGTTGCTAGCCTTACTTGCCCCGAGTCCCATTGGGTTTTACCCCTAACGGCTGAGGGACTAACCGGTGGATTTGGTAGTCTTTGCCGTATGAGCACAAAGGTGACCACGACTCAGAATATGTCCGAGATGCCCAGCCTTATTCCAAAGTAACTGGTATGCCGACTGTCGGGACCACTTACTTGGCCACTCACACGTTGCCCGTGGTTCATGAACTAGGACATGACTACAGGAACCCACATCATGAACCACTATAACTATAACTATAACTTTTTCAACAATTTTTGATGCAATTGATCTTAGCTCTCTCCCAGGAGATTTTCTCAAATTGCCAGTAATTTCGAACTTAGAATCACGTCCTTCAACACTGGTGCGGAAAGAGGACTCTCCGTGTTCCTTTAATGCTTCGACACTCGCGAAGTGCAGCAGCGCTAATGCTGTTGTTTTCATAAAACAGCTTTACGAGTAAAACCCTGCTCACCTTTTCTAGAGGAATGTTGACTGTGTCACTGTAATACACTCTGAAGCTTGTGTTTCAACCCTATGTCGCCTTACCAGTACCGACCCCTGACAGCAACTCGTGACATTGACACTAACAATAACGCAAATCCTGAAGCGCACTGTCTGAACATCATTCCTGTAATGTTGGGTGCCCATACAGTAAATATCTTTCCCTCTACACTGGCTCATGTAGCGGAAGTGTAATTATAACCACCCTGCGTATCTGGCAATTCAGTAGAAATACTGTCTTACAGGAAGGCGTGCTGAAGTCAGTCCGCTCGTGCACCATCTACAGTGCTACAGGAAGGGCAGCTGTGTGCTGCAGGTAAGGATGTAGAAGATAAGTGATTTCTTTTTAACCAAATAATCCTTTTCTTGTCAATCTTCTCCCAACATTCGTCGGACATCTTCAGTACACTCTTGCATATAGTGTGTTTATGACGGATCGTATTATTCCACAAACAAGAAATATCCTTAGAACCAAAAATAAATTAATGCATATCTCCATTTTGGTAGCTTTGTACACTTATTCCTCTGTACTATGGACCTAAAATTACGTACATCGTTACAATAATTCTGTATCATAATAAGATGTGGGGGCGGCGTATTAATATTAATATTAGTAATAGTCTTAATCAGTCGTAAGTCGGAGGAAATATTAGAATTATTTGAAATATTATTCGTCGTCTTTTAAGAGAGCCTGGAAACTATTTCTGTGGTCGTCCAGAAAGCGATGGAGAACATACTAACCATAGTTCCCAGTCTGCAAATCCACTTTCTTGTCCATCCCATTGAAAAAAAAATCTATTCTGTATTTGCACAGCGGAATCAGGACTATAATTATAAGTAAAGATTTTGAGTTATAATTGAAAGATATATTTGGTAAAGTTTCACACGCATAACATTGTAAAATTCAGTATGTTAATACTAATAATAAACCTAAACAGCACTATGAGCAGTTCAGAGGTGACATCTACGGTATGTTCCTATTAATCTGTCGTTCGCTTTGACTTCTACGAATCAAAATAATTGCTCGCCACAAAAGTGGAAAATAATTGTCACCACCTGCCACACGGGTCTGTTAACCTTACGGGTGGCACGCTAACAGTTACTTCTGGGATATGTAAGCGATCCAGGACAGCGTACAGTCCTCGCGATTTCACTTCCTGTTTGTACGGAAAACAAGAGTTTATTAACAGCCTGTCTCTGACGTCATCCGAGACAGCGTTTGACTGACGTGGATCGTACGGTGGCTGTGTGCGAAGTGAAGACTGGTCTTGCCTCTCGGGCTGTACTTACATACGGGGAAACATCTGCTGTTATCTGCTCTATGCCCACGGTAGCAGCCTCTAAACGGCCGCTTTCTCAGACACATAATATTTTATAACACTGTCATGAATGAATTTAGAATCTTAATAATTTTTATATGAATTTAGTTACGTTGGATAAAATCAAAGAAAAATTTTAGCTCGCCTAAATATAAACTTTGCCGTCTAGAATTTTTAGAATGGAACTGACAATAGAACATGACCTCTGAACTACAACTTTAAGAGACCTTGTATTTGTTAGTATTTACATCCAGGTCTTGAAACTTGTTATAGCTCTATTATTTAATAGGTTTGATCATGTGTTGCAACCAAAACTTTCTAGCATTAATATAACAGCTATCTAATCTACTACAGATAAGGATGTTTTTGTTCCAAATTTAGTTTTCAGCAAATTTCTCGAAAATTATTAGAGGTAGCTCAATGCAGTTACATTAATGTTTTTATACTAAACTGAAGCTGCATACAAATTTTCATATTTCTGAGTGTAATATTTAGCGCCTTCAATTTTTCTTAAAAACGTGAATTCTGACCCAAATATTGCTTTAATCACGCTCAGACTTGTACCAGTTAATTTTGACATACATCTGCACATTATGACCAATTTCTGGCTTCCTAGCTTTATTATTTAGCGCCACTTATTTTTTCTTAAAACGATGTATTTAGGGAAAAACAGTCACCTGATCAATGTGAGCTTTGACAGTTTAAACATTAAAATACTAAAGGACATGCTGACAAAATTTGGAAAAGCAACTTTAACTTCTAATTCCGTTCTTAAATTACAAACGCGTTGTGGTGACGTGGCGCTACTAGCAGTGAACCAGGGTAAGTCTCGGCACACTCGCTCGCCTCTGTATCTCGCACACGATACAGCGCTTGTTTCGCCACAGAAACAGTAATGCCCTCCGGCCATACGTTACATACAATTGTAGTCTCAATGTTAGGTGGAACTTCAGTGAAACGACATGAATTTCTCATGATGAGAGACGTCTTACTCGACAGACTACAAATGGCTCTCAGCACTATGGGACTTAACTTCTGTGGTCATCAGTCCCCTACAACTGAGAACTACTTAAACCTAACTAACCTAAGAACATCACACACATCCATGCCCGAGGCAGGATTCGATCCTGCGACCGTAGCGGTCGCGCGGTTCCAGACTGTAGCGCCTAGAACCGGTCGGCCACCTCGGCCGGCCACTTGACAGATTTATTACGCACGAATATCTAGACGCAATCACATGAAATCCTTGTTACAAGAGTGCACATCCTTATATTAGTTGTGTGAAACGAAATTAGGTAGACAGCGTGTCTCATTTTCACCTTGCCTATATGAGCGTCGTAGTGGTTTCGTGGATGCAAATCAGTGTACAGTCAGAGAAAGCAATACATATTTTGCATGTCGATATATTCGGCTTGCATTCCGGTATGAGGCCTTGAACACTTTACGTTGGTGAACGATATTGAAACTGATCCGTGGGTCGTGAGTCATTGCCAAAGGTCTCAATTCGTTACAGCGTAGGCCATTAAAATCACAAATAGGAGGCTTGCAGATTGGATCAATCTCCAGCTAAAGGTTACGTACATCTGTGAACTCACCACTAGTTCTGTAATAGGTGGTCGCCGCCTAGTGTGCGTGCCGTGGCCTCCATGCAGCCCGCACATTCTTCATGCCTTTTACGTGTCATGGTTCTCGCACTCTATTATTTTCTGCCTCAATAAACGTAGGAACGTGGCAGTTCTATATATCTTGGTAAAGTACTCATTCGACAGCTTATTTTTTTCCGAATCAAACTGGGTAACGGTAATCGCTTTCCGTGTCTTTCGTCGGTCATCAGAGACGAGCTAGTAGGAACAGCGCAAAAGATAAGAAGAGGTTTCTCCAGAACTTACTACCTCTTAAACTGTTGATCAGGTTTCGTGACAGTAATCAGTTTCCTTACAGCAAAGCCTCGGAAGAAGCTGACCAGAGGTCAGAGTGCCGTGCATCGTCAAATGATTTGTGATGAGCAATGCGATGTATGTGAGGTGCATGTGGCAGCTAGAGAATTGTTAGGTAAATCTGAAACGACTGCAACCTTTCAGCTAGTGACACGTAAACATGTTGAAACACTGATTTAAGTATAACAGAAAACATACATGTCTAATTTATATTTTAGGCAATGTTTCCCGAGTACAGTACTGAGCCGCCAGAATGTGAGATACACACAGCCGAATTATTTAAATTCTTAATTTCGTTCTGATTCTTGTACGGGCGAATGAATTTTTCTACCTCGGAAATAAATAAAGACGGAATTCACATGGAAAACACAGTGACAAAGACTGCACAAATAGCTTCATAAAAGGAAACAAAAACATAAACGTTGGCGTCAGGTAAAGATTTTTCTAGGAATCACATGCCTACGACATTTGGACAATGGGAAACCGCAGATATGAAACGACCAGAACTCTTGGTAATGTGATGATACAGGAGATTTGTAGATAAGATAAGCTGTTGGAGTAAGGAATAAGGAAGTCCTGCAAAGAGTCACTGGGGGAAAATAGCTGATAAACAATATAATGAAATGAAGAGAATGGATGAGCAGACGAGACGGAGGCACTGAAAACTATTGTTGAATGAATGTTGGAAGGGAACAATTTCAGTGGCAGACATGACTTGGGTTGTATAAGACACTCAAGGGAAGTTGCTGATGATATAAGATGCAGTAGCTAATCCGAAAACAAAAGAATAGCTGGGATGCAACGAGACTGGAGAAGGACACCGGCCAGACGGAGTGGTGACCGCAATAACACAGACCGTCAAATGGCTCTGAGCACTATGGGACTTAACATCTCAGGTTATCAGTCCCCTAGAACTTAGAACTACTTAAACCTAACTAACCTAAGGACATCGCACACATCCATGCCCGAGGCAGGATTCGAACCTGCGACCGTAGCGGTCGCGCGGTTCCAGACTGAAGCGCATAGACCCGCTTGGCCACGCCGGCCGGCCACAAACTATCAGTTCGCGTTTGTTCTTCACTGAAGTCCAACGGTTAAGTGATTACTTTTGTTTAAACGTCGTGTATGTGTATGCGTGATAGACTCTACTTGAAATTGTCACAGAATTGCTTCTCGTTAGGAAATGTTATTTCACTGAAAAGTAAAATGCACCTTCACGACAGGTTTCTAAATGAAGAGAGGAAAAGAGCATCCATAATTTCCAATTTGTTTCTATGATACAACTATAAACTATTGATACTGGCAAGGAAGTCGATATCAAGGTAATTTATTAATAATAACATTTCCCTACTTACTCCTATAACATGCTAATCCATCACTTTTGGAGAGACAATATAGGTAATGCATTTACGTATGTACTAAATGGCTTATTTGTATCCTTCAGTCTCATTCCAGCGAATCCCAGAAAAAAAATTGAAATAGTTGTAAAACGATTTTTCATACGGCACATAGCAAGTCGCCTTGCACCAGAGTTTCACACGAAGATGCATCATCCGACGCCGAGCAACTGGCAGAACTCGACGACACCGACGAGACGTCCAATACCTAGTTTTCTAGAGGGGGCGCATCGTATTCCGCCTTTATTAAAGGGCAATGTTTTACGTGACATTTAGCATTTACAACACGAATCCGTGAGATGAGAGCATCAGCAGCAATTATAAATTCATTAGAAACAAGATGGCAAACAGTGAAACCAGAACGGTTTCTTACGTTTATAGTTACACGAAGTCCAACTATACACTAAAATATACACTATTTGATCAACATTATCGCCGTGCGCGATTAGCCGTGCGGTCTAGGGCGCTGCAGTCATGGACTGTGCGGCTGATCCCGGCGGAGGTTCGAGTCCTCCCTCGGGCATGGGTGTGTGTGTTTGTCCTTAGGATAATTTAGGTTCAGTAGTGTGTAAGCTTAGGTACTGATGACCTTAGCAGTTAAGTCCTATAAGATTTCACACACATTTGAACATTTTTTGAACATCAACATTATCCAGACACCCCTATGTGATGCGTGACTGACCCTTTGATTTCATGAAAGGCGGACTCGGCAGTATAGAAGGAGGGGGAGACTGTTGTGTTTTCAGTACATAATAAGTAACAGCAGAATGGCTCAGTCAGCAGAGCTCAGGGACTGCCATCCTAGACTACTCACTGGGCGTCACCTGAGTAACAAGTCCATCATGAACATTTCAACCCTTCTAAAGCTGCCCAAATCGACTGTTGGTGATGTGGATACGGATAGAAAATCCAAAGGAAGAACCACAGCTAAACCAAGGCCAAGCAGACCCCATGTACTGCCGGACAGGCGCTGTCAAACGTTCCGAACGGTGGTTGTAAAACATCACATGAAATCAGATGAAGGTATCATTCGTTATTCCAAAGAGCTGTGCGTAAGGAGTTAAAAAGAAGAAGGTGTAACGGTCGCGCAGTTCGTCGCTAAACAGACCTGTCTGTAGTTAACGACGCCGCTAGACAGTGGATGACTGCAAACGAATGATTTGAAGCCACTAATCCCACTATAACCTGCAGCAGTACGATGGAAGGGTTTCGGTTTTGCGAATGCCTGGAGAACGCAACCTGCATCATGGTGCCATAAAGTAAAGTACAGATCAGGTGGTGTTACGGTATGAGGGTGTCTTTCGTGGTTAATGTGTGGTCCTATTTTTGCGATTAAGGAAATACTAAATTCGGAAGGATGTGAATACATCTTGCAACACTGTGTACAGACTAAAGTAGAGACACAGTTCGGAGACGATGATTGAGCGTTTTCAGACGCCGCCTGTTATAAAACGGCATCCGTGAGGCAATGATTTGCGGACAATAACATTCCCGAAAATGAGTGAACTGGTCGGATCTCGGACATCAACCCTGTGGGATACATATGGGATAGGCTAGAATGTCGACGTCGCTCCAAACTCCAGAATCACTATCTTCTCCGATATCAGCGCATGACGAAGAATGGGCTACCGCTCAGACATGTCCTTTGCCAGTGTCCCCATCAGAGGTCTGTCTGTCACAAAGGCGAAGGGTAGACACCCCAAATTAATGACCACTATTAAGTGTTCGAATATGAAACATACTGGCATATTAAAACTGTGTGCCGGACCGAGACTCGAACTTGGGACCTTTGCCTTTCGCAGGCAAGTGCTCTACCATCTGAGCTACCCAAGCACGACTCACGCCCGGTCCTCACAACTTTAGTTCTGCCAGTATGTCGTCTCCTACCTTCCAAACCTTACAGAAGCTCTCCTGCGAACCTTGCAGAACTAGCACTCCTGAGAGAAAGGATATTGCGGAGATATGGCTTAGCCACAGCCTGGGGGCTCGATCCGGCACACAGTTTTAATCTGACAGGAAGTTTCATATCAACGCACACTCCGCTGCAGAGTGAAAATCTCATTCGGGAAGTGTTAGAATACTTTTGATAAGATAATTAATGAGTATTTACCCCATTTTAGTCTATCGAATTCTTCAAATAGTATTAGTTTACAGATTTTGTTTACATCCTCCGAATCCAGATTCAGAACAGAGTGGCATAAAAACATTCTCCTGGGGGGCAATGACCTTTTGCAATTCAGATCGACAGCCCGATACTGGTATCGTCTTAAATATGCGATAATTGTTTACGTACTTTCATTCATAGAGAAATTCTTTGTTGTCGCAAACGATCCTGAAACACTAAGAAGGGTGTCGGTAGCATAATGTTTTCTACAAGCATGTTCACTCAATTAGAGAAGTTTTAATGACGCCATTTACATCGTAGAGATCTTCAACCTGTCAAAACTGTGGAGAATATATACTTTACGATATTCAGTGAATACTGAAGTACAGCCACATGAAGTTCAGTATTATTTTCCACACAAGACAGACTTATGGACTCTCAGTGAATAAGAAATCTAAGCCGCTGGAAAGATGTGTAGAGACTACTTCGGGCAATACGCTCAAATATCAGCGACAGATAGAACTGTCAGTTCAGTGCTTTTGACTTGCAACTTGCTGTCAGCTGTATCACGACAATAGCCACGTGTTCTCTTTTTACGTGATCAGACTTGGGTCAGGAACAACGGTTCTCTACAAAACCACGATAGCACTTGGGAAGTCGATAAGTGAAGCGTGAAATGAAATATGTATAAAGAGATACGTCTGTGAACATCTTCAGAGAATAGGTATTTCTCTGTTACTGGCCTAAAATGATCTGTCTTGTAGAGCTAAACTTGGTATGGAACACGTTTATAGTACAGTGAGTTCAATTTTAGAGCGCCTAGCGTCAAACGATAGATACTGTGCAAGGCTTCAAGCCCCAGTTGGTACAGAGAGCGACTTCTGCCGCACCCTTTGTGTGAAGGTGACGGCCTCCTCGCTACGACCTACGTTTCCATTCCTCTCGCCTCGGCGGCCGCAAACATTCACTATTCTTGTGCCGCCAGAAAGTGGCAAGGTGCTCAGGAGGTCACCAAAGATCGCTGATGCAATATCCGTTCTGTGTTGCAGCAAAAGAAATTGATCTCTGACCTTGAATACTCAATGAAAAACTTCAGCAGATCAAAACTGTGTGCTCGACCGAGACTCAAACTCGGGACCTTTGCCTTTCGCGGGCAAGTGCTCTACCATCTGAGCTACCGAAGCACGACTCACGCCCGGTACTCACAGCTTTACTTCTGCCAGTATCTTGTCTCCTACCTTCCAAACTTTACAGAAGCTCTTCTGCGAACCTTGCAGAACTAATACTCCTGAAAGAAAGGATATAGCGGAGACATGGCTTAGCCACAGCCTGAGGGATGATTCCAGAATGAGATATTCACTCTGCAGCGGAGTGTGCGCTGATATGAAATTTCCTGGCAGATTAAAACTGTGTGCCCGACCGAGACTCGAACTCGGGACCTTTGCCTTTCGCGGGCAAGTGTTCTACCATCTGAGCTACCGAAGCACGACTCACGCCCGGTACTCACAGCTTTACTTCTGCCAGTATCTTGTCTCCTACCTTCCAAACTTTACAGAAGCTCTTCGCGAACCTTGCAGAACTAGCACTCCTGAAAGAAAGGATATAGCGGAGACATGGCTTAGCCACAGCCTGGGGGATGTTTCCAGAATGAGAAGTAAAGCTGTGAGGACGGGGCTTGAGTTGTTGCTTTCGTGGCTCAGATGGTAGAGCACTTGCCCGCTGTGGCTAAGCCATGTCTCCGCTATATCCTTTCTTTCAGGAGTGCTAGTTCTGCAAGGTTCGCAGAAGAGCTTCTGTAAAGTTTGGAAGGTAGGAGACAAGATACTGACAGAAGTAAAGCTGTGAGTACCGGGCGTGAGTCGTGCTTCGGAGCTCAGATGGTAGAGCACTTGCCCGCGAAAGGCAAAGGTCCCGAGTTCGGGTCTCGGTCGGGCACACAGTTTTAATCTGCCAGGAAGTTTCATATCAGCGCACACTCCGCTACAGAATGAAAATCTCATTCAGCAGATCACTTGCTGATTTGTGTGTTGCAGTATCGTCCAAATCGAAGAATCTTGCTGCAGCAGCCGCTCGCACCATCTCTTCGAAATACGCGACAAACTCAAATATACATCTATGTTAAGAAACAGCTAGAGAAACTTCGACAATTATCATCCTGTATCGTTGGTTGTATCGCTTTCTACAGCTTAGAAGATAATGTATTCTCGATAATGGCAACACACTGAGGTAATGGTACACAATTACTGAATGGAATTTTGTATTTCGTAAGACTTGCTCCACCCAGAATGTCAGTTCAAACGTTGCCAGCACTAAATATCAACATACGTCTAGTTGATATTTTTTGTGGCATTTAAAAGACGTCACTGTATAAATAGTGAAAAAGTGCTACATAAAATGAAGTCTAATAAAATAAATGCTTTAGTAAGTGATAGCATCGCATGATATTTAACAAAAAGTTAGAAAATTCTGCTGAATATTCCAATATGAAAGACACATCAGAATTTCCACACGGAGAAGCACAAGGTATGAGTGAATCTTTTAAATAGTTCCACTAGCTCCACTACCTGTACTCATACACGTGAATGTTTTGAATACACAACAGATTAGACTGCAGGTAACAGGAGATTAGAAATTAATCCCATTAGGCTTTCAGTCACAGAAGAAAAAACCAAGTAATGTTTTTCAAAAGATTAATAATTTTTTTTTTAAGTACTGTCTCCTTCAGTTCACAAAAACCACAATATGGTAAGGTCTTCATGTTAGTAGATATAACGTCAGCATGCAGGGTTGAAAGTTAAGACATTTTTAATGTACATGTATGTGATCAGTTTTTAAGTTTTATCAACTGAATTCACTTATCAAACAATAAAGAAATTGCGCAGTGTACGGCAGTCGTAGACGACTAAATGATTTCAAGTGACCACAAATTCGACAGTTTCAGAGTGCACATAGAGAGCAACAAAGAAACAGATTCACCAGACAGGAAGCCACAAATATAGATGATGAAAATTTATTTATAAATTGAACAGTGTACCTCAATAAACAAAGTAACATGTTTAGAATATTATAAAATTAAGGCTATATGGACGAAAGGGACATTCAGTTAACCAGACAACAAAAGATGTACATACAAAGAAGACAAAAGAAAGAAAAATCTCGAATGAAACGAGACAACTATTTAGGATGATAGTTTCAACCAAAGATTCAGCGGAACGCTCTTCTATATGCTGAATTATACAAGAGAAAGTATACAAGAAACAACTAAAACCGAGACGAGGGCGAAACAGAAATTAGTGTTGGTTGGTCAACGCATTCGACCCATACTTGAGTATTGCTCATCAGTGTAGGATCCGTACCAGATCGGGTTGACGTAGGAGATAGAGAAGATCCAAAGAAGAGCGGCGCGTTTCGTCACAGGGTTATTTGGTAACCGTGATAGCGTTACGGAGATGTTTAACAAACTCAAGTGGCAGACTCTGCAAGAGAGGCGCTCTGCATCGCGGCGTAGCTTGCTCGCCAGGTTTCGAGAGGGTGCGTTTCTGGATGAGGTATCGAATATATTGCTTCCCCCTACTTATACCTCCCGAGGAGATCACGAATGTAAAATTAGAGAGATTAGAGCGCACACGGAGGCTTTCAGACAGTCGTTCTTCCCGCGAACCATACGCGACTGGAACAGTAAAGGGAGGTAATGACAGTGGCACGTGAAGTGCCCTCGGCCATACGCGACTGGAACAGGAAAGGGAGGTAATGACAGTGGCACGTAAAGTGCCCTCCGCCACACACCGTTGGGTGGCTTGCGGAGTATAAATGTAGATGTAGATGTAGATGTAGATGTACAATACTGTTACTATGGCAGAGCATTATAGACAACAACAGAGAGAATATTATGCCAACAACCCAGGGCTTCTTTAAATTTGTTTCTAGTTCAAGAGTTGAATCGGAAACGTAGATACCAGCAGTCAGCAATGAAAATGGTGGCATTCCGATAACAATTCCAAACGAAGCTTATGTAGCAATTCGAAGTACACAAAAGAGAAAGGCCTCTGGAGTTGATGGTGTTTCAACACAAACGTTTAAAGGTGGAAGCAGAGTAATACAAAAGGAACTTGCAAAATCGTTTACACAGTGTCTCTGCAGGAAGTCAGTACCACAGAACTACAACAATATTGTAATATTTCTAATTCATAAGGCAGGAGACAGGCAAGATATAATGAACTGTAGATCTGTCAGCCTGCTCTACGTAATGTACGAGATACACATTAAAATTATCACCATTCACACAGAAGAAGTAATGGCTTCTTAGTCGGTCAAAGAAACAGAGTGGCTCTCGTAGTGGATTCAATACAATAAGCAACTCGCAGATCGTGAACTGCATTCCAGAACCACTCTGTCCGACACTCACAGAGTTCTACAAAGCTTTTATCTAACTAGGGTCCGACGGATCAGCAGTAGACTGTAAGTCTTTTTTAAATCTGTGTAACTACCTCCTCAAGTATCAATTTCCCTACATTAACACATATCACTTACTTTTAAATTCAGTTCCGTTTGCACGTAACACGTCGACAAAAATGCACTACAGTCCAGTTTCTACACATTACATGAAACGAGGAGTTGGCCACAAATTCCGTATAACTGCCGCTGTACTTCGATTACGTAAATAGACAGCCCAGTTTAATGCACACTACATTATAATTTCAAATGATATTCTTGGAGAGAGAAAAACACACACAGAAATATGCTGTTAAGCTATAACAGTATCATATATTCAATGACGGGAAAAGATTGCCACAACAAAAAGTAATTAATGTAGGGTAATGAAATTGTGAGAATGCACCTTTCAAGGAAACATATTTGAGTACATTGCAAGATTACAGGTTCATTAGAGCGAGAGATAGGCCATTGTAACTGTGAACTGCTGGTACATTGATAACTGGTGTAACCGACAGAATTTTGAATGCAAGCATCGACTGCGTTGTGTAGGGGCCCGAGCCCGCCGTTGTGGCCGAGCGGTTCTATGCGCTTCAGTCTAGAACCGCACGACCGCTACTGTCGCGGGTTCGAATCCTGCCTCGGGCATGGATATGTGTGATGTCCTTAAGTTAGTTAAGTTGAAGCAGTTCTAAGTTCTAGGGGATTGATGACCTCAGATTTTAAGTCCCATAGTGCTCAGAGCCATTTGAACCATTTGTAGGAGCCCGATGTCAGTTTGTGGGATGAAATTCCAAGCCAGTTGCACTTGGTCGGCCAATACAGGGACAGTTAATGCTGTTTGTGAATGACGGTGGAGTTGTCGGCCAATGTCTCGACTAGAGTCAGGTCTGTCGATCGAGCAAGCCAAGGCAACGCGCCGACACTCTGTACAGCTTGTTGGATTACAACAGCGGCATGTGGTCGAGCGTTATCCTGTTAAAAAACACCTCTTGGAATACGGTGAATGAATGGCACCACAAGAGGCTGAATCTCCAGAGAGAAATACAAATTTGCAGTCAGGCTCCGTGGGATAACCACGAGAGTTGTCCTACTGTCATACGAAATCACACCGCCGACCGTAACTCCAGGTGTAGGTCCTGTGCGTCTAGGATACAGACAGGTTGTTACAGGCGCTCAACTGGCCTCGTAGTAACCAACACGCTGGTACCGAAGCAGAACCAGCTTTCATCAGGAAAGACAACAGACCTCCACCCTGCCCTCAAACGAGTTCTCGCTTGACACCACTGAAGTCGAAAGTGGCGGTGGTTTAGGGTCAGTGGAATGCATGCCACAGGGCGTCTGACTAGGAGCTGTCCTTAAAGTAACCGATTTGTAACAGTTCGTTGTGTCATTGTGGTACCAACTGCGGCTCAAAATTGCTGCTGCAGACGCAGTACGATGCGCCACATCAATATGCCGAACGCATTGGTCTTCCCTCTCGGCACTGTCACGTGGCCCACCAGAACCCAGTCTCCCTGCGACCGTATATCCTCGTGACCACCGCTACCAGCACTCATGGACAGTGGCTACACTCTTGCCAAGTCTTTCTGCAATGTCGCAGAAGAAAACTCCAGCTTCTGGTAGCCCTGTTAAATGATCTCGTTCAAACTGACTGAAGTGTTGATAAAGGAAGGAGTCCCGACTAACATCGACTGCCGGCAGCGGTGGTCTAGCGGTTCTAGGCGCGCAGTCCGGAACCGCGCGACTGCTACGGTCGCAGGTTCGAATCCTGTCTCGGGCATGGATGTGTGTGATGTCCTTAGGTTAGTTAGGTTTAAGTAGTTCTAAGTTCTAGGGGACTGATGACCACAGATGTTAAGTCCCATAGTGCTCAGAGCCATTTGAACCATTTGTACTAACATCGACTCACCACGTCCAGTCTCAAGAGAAACCAACTCTCACGATCGTTACAGCGTGTATTTGGAGTCAATCTGATTTATATCCTTATAATGGCGCTACTAACGCCACTCTTATGCGACTGGCGCGAATTTTGAATAGAAAACCTCTTTCAGATGTAGAAACACGATTACCAGAAATCCTTTGCGTCGCTCCACTCCTTTATGGTGCTGCGATTTTTTCCGCCAGTGTAGTTAATACATGCCTTCCAATAGGCATATATAAAGGCTTAGTATGTAATAAGTCAAATAGTCATAAAGCTTATTATGAACTGAAAAAATCGACAGATTTGAACTTTTAAGACGTCAAAGGACCCAGTGTCACATGATTCCTGTTTTGGAACATCTCGAAATAATTCCGAAGAATTCCATGAGTCTTAGCTCTTCCTAAAGTTATTGGATCGTATCTTATTCATCACTTACGAAACTTCACATACAGGGTGTTAGAAAAAGGTACGGCCAAACTTTCAGGAAACATTCCTCACACACAAAGAAAGAAAATATGTTATGTGGACATGTGACCGGAAACGCTTACTTTCCATGTTACAGCTCATTTTATTACTTCTCTTCAAATCACATTAATCATGGAATGGAAACACACAGCAACAGAATGTACCAGCGTGACTTCAAAATGTCCTCCGTTAGCGAGGATACATCCATCCACCCTCCGTCGCGTGGAATCCCTGATGCGCTGATGCAGCCCTGGAGAATGGCCTATTGTATCACAGCCGTCCACAATACGAGCACGAAGAGTCTCTACATTTGGTACCGGGGTTGCGTAGACAAGAGCTTTCAAATGCCCCCATAAATGAAAGTCAAGAGGGTTGAGGTCAGGAGAGCGTGGAGGCCATGGAATTGGTCCGCCTTTACCACTCCATCGGTCACTGAATCTGTCGTTGAGAAGCGTACGAACGCTTCGACTGAAATGTGCAGCAGCTCCATCGTGCATGAACCACATGTTGTGTCGTACTTGTAAAGGCACATGTTCTAGCAGCACAGGTAGAGTATCCCGTATGAAATCATGAGATCGTGCTCCATTGAGCGTAGGTGGAAGAACATACTGACGAAACTAAAATGAGCTCTAACATGGAAATTTAGCGTTTCCGGACACATGTCCACATAACATCTTTTCTTTATTTGTGTGTGAGGAATGTTTCCTGAAAGTTCGGCCGTACCTTTTTGTAACACCCTGTATAATCACGTTCAATCCGCAACTTCAAATCGACCGTTTACGAGTGTTGGGTGATCGCCCATTCGACAAGATAAATAGACCTTTATTTGCGTTGGTATCATAATGATTGAGTGTGTTAGGTACAACGTAAGGAGAGTCAACGTTCTAAAGGTAAACTTGTCAAGAATCACTGATACCTCAGCGCAATTTATCAGAAAATGTCATACCAAAAAGGAAGACTCACATCAAGCAACGTGTGTGTCTGTGTGTCAAAATCCTCCCCGTGGTCCAGCCTGACCGAATTACCAGTAGCACAGTTTACAACCGTCAAATTCCTGCTGATAAACAGAAAATGTGAAGTCAAAAGCACTGACCTACACCGCGGCGACGTGCTGCCACACCACAAGTCCAGTAGGTAAATACATGATTTGCATACTCGCTCTTGTACACAATAATTACGAGATCGTAAATGGTCTGTGAGAGCAATTTTCATAATTGCCTGCACTGATACGCGATCAGTGGCTGTAGTAATAGACACACGTTGCGGCATCCAAAGATTTCTCCAGTGCTCTGGTGGTCCATGAGAACAGTCGCTCGCTTTATTGACATTGCTCATAAAAACTGAAAACTGTTATCCGACTACATTAATCGTTGAACCGTGATTTATTTTCAAAGAATATTCTTAAGAAGTTATTTTATTTACTAGCGATTCATCAAGAACATTAACACATTTAATCACACTATGTAAGCATGGAAGTAGTTTCCAGGGAGTAACTGATGAAATCATAACCAAATTCCTTTTAAAAAATGGGAATTTTATTCACTTTTATAGTGCCTGAAAGCATTTTTTAAAAGAAACAGATTTAAAAATTATAATCAGAAAGCACTCTCTAAATATCAAAGTTACAATTTATTCAGAGGCAGAAAGAAACAAGTTTTGACTGTATGAGCTTTCGGGCAGAGAACCTTGCCGCTCCCTTTTGACACTGCCGTAGTTACGACCGCTCACAACAGTCTCTGAAAGACTACACTGGTGCAAATTTGCACCACACCAGATAACTTTAAACTAAGAGTTTTAACAATTTGCACAAGCACACAAGCTAAGCAACCCCCTCCCCCCCTCCCCCGTAGGAGGAATGGAAATGGTACAAAACACTAACAATTAAAAATACTAACCTTGCCACCGAAGGTGCAACTTGATTTTAACTTCTGAGAAAAGTTTTACGGTGAAAGGGTGGCAACTTTATATACTAAAACGATCATTTAAATAAAAGCCCATGAAATGCAATCTCATATCAAATTCTACAATAGTTAAGAAGCTCTACAGTACACAGATACCGCCTCTCAAGATCATAGGAAATAATATGAAAGTTTCCAAAGATCAAAACATGTTTCAGGTATTAGGCCGTTACACTCCAAGCAATAATTCGTTAACACACCAAATCCGACAAACATGACAGAGGCAGCTACTAACGTACGGTAGATTGATAGGGAAATTACCGGACAACCCGAATCGCAGGTTGCTCTAACCCGCCCCTACTCCACAAGGGAAAAACGGACACCCAATTTATAAACAACCACCTTCCTGCAGATGGGCAAACGGAGAAGAATGGTGGGACGACCCCAAAGCAAAACGGCTGGTGACCTCACACCGTATCACCAATCCCTTAACTTCTAATGAACTGTGATTTCTCGAGAACACCTGGCGCAGCACCCTCCATCCGCTCTCCCCAAGCGTCCGCTGCCAGCCGCTTCAACGGACGCAGGAAGGCGCGCCGATCTCTCGTGTCACGGCGTCGCAGCTCGCACCGGCCAGCCTAATGTCGTGGGTCGACTCCTGTTGCTCTCGTGTCGACCGCGAAGTCACTACCCCTCGCTATACGCCGCGGCCCACTGGACTCACGTGACGACCTCACATGCGCCGACGCTCAAGACGGACAAGTCATCTTGTGTCTTAGTGCGCGACCCACCAACCGATCGATCCAACCGCCAATCATTGCCTGAGCAAACTTGAGCAGACTGGCAGCCTAACGCGCAGACCCAGATGCAGGAACTAAGCCCCGACCGGGCGACCACTCGCTTAGTTCTCTTACTGGCGGAAAGAAAACACTCATTTTGCTGTCTTTAAGGGTTGATCCGAACGACAGACATACTAGCACTCCGAACGACAGACAGACACTAACTGCCTAACAAATGAGGACGAGAGACTAATCCAGACTAACCCACTGGCGAGCTCATAGCGCCCCTTAAATGCACGTGAACAGGCAACCTTTCCCCTTTCCCACCAGAGGGAGACACCATAGCTGCGATTGCCACAGCGGCGCCACCGCCACCGCCAGAAACGGAGGGCGACTGCTTCATACTACGCGCTGCGGCGCGCTCTTCAAAACAGCAATTTTTACCAGGGCTCAATCGTCTGTATTCGATTGTGTACCTAGATGCAGTTCAATAGTGCTCTCTTCCAAAATTTTCTCGGTAGCTTGTACTTTTGTTTTTGTGAAATGATGTCATTAGCGTTTACCATCGATGAAAGATACCAGGACTTGTTTTCTTTTTGTCATCCTTTGTGCCTTTCCAAGGAAACAGTAGTATATTTTCATCGCTTTTGATAGCTGTTTTACTGTAGTCTTTGGGTTAGCTTTTTCTTTTGCGTTATTACGCAGAGTGTTCTACGAACAATGGTCAGCAGTCAGGGATATGACGGTAACGATAATTCGAAGCAAAAGAAGTGTAGCAGTCAGGCATATGACGGTAACGATAGTTCGAAGCAAAAGAAGTGTAGTCAAGATGGGCCCTAAAGAGTATTACCATAAGAGCTTCGAGCACTTGTTCAGTTCGCTACTGTAAACACGTCTCTCTCATAACTGAAGATACGCATTTCAGAGCCCATGTTTACTAGAGTTTTCTGCTGCGAAAGATCGTTCCTATCGTGTCATCAGGTACACACTGTACACTTTTGTGTTAAAGGATGGGCAGGAGTCGCTGTTGTGTGCGAACGCATAGTGAAGTCCAGTTTTCAGAAAACGTCTTGAAGCAGCGTTGACCACAGTCTACAGGCCTCAGGCAACTACGCTGAATGGCGTTGGTGTAACTAAGACTGATACCCCAAACCTTTTTCTCTCGTCGGCCCCGTACCAGTTTTATCTGTTTTCGGTAAAAACTCCATCCCCGTCCCTCAATTTCAAATGTGTTACACTGTTACCCACAATGGTGAGGTTAACTATGGAAGGGTAAAGTGAAATATTTATTAAAAATGTTTCGTTTCATGCATTTATTACTTTAACCGACACAAAATGCAAATCTAGCAGAATTAATACATATATGATTTTAATGAGAAGGACAAACATGATGCTTTATTAACAAAATTTTCAATATTTGCCTTCAATTTAGTGTGCAAATACGCCAGCCGTTGTGATTTTTAGCTCTGTAAGATGCCGCCTCCTATGTAGCACAGCTATGAAGATATACCAGAGTGACCGCGAGGGCAATTCGAGCCTACTAATAGGAAGGAGCTGAGGTGACAGTAAAGTGACTACTGGAGTTAATGTTGTGAGCTCCGAGTGACGTTGTCCTGTATGCGATGTGCGACGGTGTGGTGGTGATACTGTTTGGGACACTATCTGCAGTACGCTGTTGGTTTTCATCTGTCCTGGAGTTCGAATTAGCATCTGTTCTGCGGATAAACGATACCAGCCTTCTCAACGAAACCCTGGAGCATCTGTTTGACAATAGTCAAATTTGTGGGAGGAAATATGTTGTGGACGATGGCACTCCACTCAAAGAAATATAGAATGCTGGTGGTACATTCCTACCGTTATCTAAATATGGCTGTTTATTTGTATTTCAGTAGTACCCCCTCTCTGTAGGTTGCAATTTGGAACTGTAGGTGTGGTTCCGAGGGTTTGTTCCCAAACTCATGGTGTTTTGGTTGCGCCAGTTGCTTAAATCTCGGCTTAGAGGCGACGCCTCTCTGGATTGGTTAGTCATCACAGATGCAGCTAGTCAGACATTGGGGTCAGTGTTGATACAGCTTGTTGCCACTGTGGGTTGTTGCTCACGAACAGTGCATGGCCCATTTATTAGATGTCTGTACTGTCCCAAGACTTACTTGCTGTATTAAACTTACTTAAAATTCTGGAACACAGGGGTGACCAGGAAGCGTTAACATAAGGGATGATCAAAAAGTTTCCACTCGAGGGCATCCCTGCAGCATGCCTGCAATGTAACGCAACTCCAATACGGAGTAGTACATGTAGGCAAGGTATTAATGTGGAACTCATGTGCTTTTGGAGTGCACCTGGTAAATGTGAAAACGAGAACTATGACAATGTTATTATTAGATGCGTCTAAACAAGAACAAAGTGCTGTTATTCTTTTCTTGGCTGCCAAAAGACAAACACCACCAGGCAACCATCCAAGAATGAGGAATGTGTATTGGGTAGCATACCTGTCGAAAACCATTGTTGTGGAATGGTGTATGAAGTTCAGTGCTGGTCGTGATTCGACACAAGACACCTGTCGATCTGGGAGACCAGCCTGATCCATTATGGACAATTGGGAGGCATTTGGGCACCCGCCCTGTAGTCCTAATCTCTAGCCATCCAATTATCACGCCTTTGGTCCCTCAAAAAAGGTCTTGAAGGGTCGACAAATCCCGTCGGACTAGGATATGCAGCAGGCAGTTGCAGATTTCTTCACACAGTATGACACGGTGGTCAAAGCATACTCAAGTTGGAGTGTGCAAAATCTTGACTCAACATTTACTGTGAACTAATGTGCAATGGTATTTTACCAAGCAGCATCTGCAACAGCAGTGTCTCCGTGCTGGATCTGAAACGATAATACCCTATTCTGGCCTTGACTGAATTCACTCAGTCTCAACTTTCCTGCATTCCGTAGAACGTTAATCTTTCCCTAGTCAAAATAGTGGCATCGCACACTTGCTAAAGATTGGAGCAACGTGCACAATTTTTTTGCAAGCAAAAATTCCGCCGGAATAATTAACTACCTCTTTGCTATCTGTCGCCACAATACATGAAGCATATCGTCCACATTTCGCAGGATGCAAAGCTCTCAACGCCCTCGTCGTTTTCTACACACTTGTGCGTTCCACAGCGAGATGAGAGAGAGATATCCAGTTGTCAAAAGGCTTTTATATAATGGGGATCTCCCCACTGTGTCGCGTCTTCATCGCCCAGTATGGCTTCAGCCAATAGCTGTCTTGCTAGAGAGGAATTTTAATTTTTCTTGCTGGGTCGCAGCCCAGCGCTGGTAATGCCGTGCAGCCACTTCCCCTAGGTCCCAGCCATATTTACGTTAAAAGGAATAATGTGCTGTTCTGGCCTGATCCCTTTCCGTACTGAAGCTCGCTGTTCTCTTGTTAAGTGGGGTTTTCTGATACCACTAACCACCTGCTCAGTTCGTCTCCAAAATACATTTCACTTTAACTTGTTTACTCATGCTCCTGTCCATATATTGGTAGGTATTGTTTTGTTAGTTTTCGGTACATCAGATTACTGCAATTGCTTTTTGTTGATATAATATAATTATTTCTTCTGAGGATCTCATACTGTATCGTACTGTCATTATGGATCAAGCTCATGTAAAGTCCATAAAATCTGGATGCCCTACACATGCTGTCCCTTCCGAATTAATTTTGTGTTGCTGTGATCAACGGATGAGGCATTGCCCATTGCAGTGCAGAATTATAACTTCAATTAATTTTAATCATTGCCCAAATACTTGTCTAGCTTATGCTAGATGATGTCGCTTTAATATTATATTTTGATTTGAAATGTATTACTTTAACAGCATTTTCTATTTAGATGGCTATTATGTGGCTTTACAGTTTTTTATAGCAGTTATTTGACTAATCTTACAATATTTTTCTCTCTAGTACTTGTGGTTAAATTCTGGTAAAATGATTCAACCACCCTTTAGATTCTCTCTTTACAATAACTTCAGGCACTCCACAGTTCTCAAACGTTCATGATACTGATGATTGCGGAAGTTAAGGAAGCATTTGTTTCTCATATCTATTCTCAACATGTAAATACTACATCAATATTACAATTGACCTCATAAACAGACATGTATTTACTTAAGTGACATTGTATATGTGAAATAATTAATATTTTTGTATATTGTTATACATATTAAAACAAACTTTAGTCATTGACATTATTTATCATTAAAAACACGTTTCCAAAATATCTACAATACATAAATTCTTATTAACATATCTTTAATTATAAAATACAAATGAAACACATGAAGTACAAATTCTCAGTGGTACAGGTGTGACTGAATATTTACAGGCATCTCAACTCCTTGCTGAAGTGATTATCAATTGCACTCTTTAAAATATTACAAGAATTTTTCACATGCATCACTTTCTTTCTTCACACACTTTACACTTTATACTTTGGGCTGATGCTGCTGTCAATCAGTGATGGGTGATGCTGCTAGTCAGTTGTAGACTCTGCGTGTTGTTGATGAAGATTATTGACATTTACAGTTCTGAGTGTTCGATCACGAATGCCATTACATCATCAATTCCAAGTTGCATTGTTTTGACGACAAACTGCTCGTCCCAGGCAATGCTATGATGTGACAACATAGGTAGCACATTGATTGGTGTAATTGCCATCGAGGCTGATGAGAGTTGCCCCTCAACGTTTTCTGCTTTTTGATGTCGCCATTACGCGATCTATGTTTGATGGTTGTTTTGATATTTAGGATGAAATAACTGTCACAGTTTTGTTGAATATTGCCTTTTATTGATTCTACCATGTCTCATAGGTATACGACTTAGAAAGGAGTCTTACTGTCTTCTGCCCTCATCATGGGACCCTTTCTTCTCTTCATTACTTGCTGTGTCTTCGTGTCTTCTTTCCTGGAACTTGCAACTTATCAGACATAGGGATGGGACATGTTATTCTGCGAACGTTATTCGGAAGCATTACCATTAATGTTATGAGATATGGTCAAGTCTGAATAGATAATTTCGGAAGTGATATATCTGTTTTCAGTTATCAGCTTCTCCATCTGCTACTGAGAGAAATATTCTGAGTTTATTTTTCCAGGCAGTTGTACTACGGAGCTATTACCGACGGTTTGCTATTGTTAGTCGCTGCTATTGTGCATCGCGCAAATGGGGTCGCTTCGCCTTCCTTGCAATTGTGCTTCCTTTGTCACTCGTTGTTGCTGGGCTTCCCTGTCCTCTCGGTACTGGGTTGAGGCGTGGGATAATAGTCTTCAAAATACACCTAGCTTGGTCACCGCACTAATGTAAAGCTTGAGTCAGTAAATTCCCTATTTCGGTCACCAGTTTGTCGCCAATGCCATATTGTGCAATCGCATAAACTCTCACACTCAGACTATAGCCCCCCTTTCGACCTTCCGCTTCTGCTTGGCTTCCTGCCCCAGACGATTGTAGTGACGTTGTTTCATTTGTTTACAATGACTTTTGCTTAATGCTACTACTTGCATTGTTCTTTATCTAAATTTACAATGAGTTTTTCATTTGAATATTTACTCGAGTAATATGATGAATATTTAAATGGTTTTTTCCAGTACTTTACAGATGAATTATCATTTACACTTTGAGTTACTTTATTTTGCAACGGTTCCTTTACTACTTGAATGAGCATGGATTGGTGATATGTAGGATAGTTAATTAGTGCATCATGCAATTAGTTTTATTTTACTTTTTCTAATCTAATTTTATGATTTATATGATTAGAATTACTGTACCTATATTTGAGTATTTACATGTTTGTAGCTCATCCTCTCTGCCTCTTGAGATCTGTTGCTACCTGAAACATACCTCCATATTTTTGCTGTATCATCTGTGATCCACTTATATTTTTGTTTTCATGACTGCCATATGATCACTGCAAGGATTCCTATCCAATGTTTCTGTAGAACAGCATGTCATTCTTCAGCAAATAATGCTGATGAATGTCAACTGAGTTTTTGTCTTTCCTCTTATGTTTAACCCTTAACACTTCTGGATCTTTGTTCGGTTCGAATAAGTCATTGTCACCATTTCAACGATTGAACAACGGCTCTGATGTCCCCGTTAACTCACTCCGACTATCTACTATTGCGTTAACGACAACACCCTTGACTATTACATGAGGTATCGGACTTCTCTCTGAAGTACTCTCGTCTTCGACTTCCTCCATTAATATGTCCTCAATTACTTCGTAATTTAACTGATGTATATGTGTTTTTTCCGTCGCAACTGGATGTTTATGGACATCCATAGTTGCGTCATTTTCCATCAACATTTGATGGTCTTCATCGAGAGTTTAGGGAGAAGTACTTCCCCTTTTTAAATTGTCCAAATGTAGTCTGACTGCTTCTAGATCAGCTTCTAAAGTAACCAATCTAGATTTTAAATCCTCATTTTCACGCCTTGCTACTTCCTTTAAGTTTGTGATTACACATCTGTGTAGTCGTGTTTAGATTTCAGAGCCTGGCAAGTATTCTTTAAGTGTGACGGTACTCCACACTTATATTCTGGGGAGTCCTCAGATTCTACGTTAAGTGTCTCTGTACTCGAACTCTGACTCAACTCGTTATCATATTTGTTGCCTGACGCTAAGAATTGCAGACTCAAATTTTCAGCTATGTCGTCATTTATTACGACGATGTTTTGTGTGTGTGGTGTGATAATTTCATAGTCTCGGTAATACTGCCGTAATATGTCCTCCTATGCACCAGAACTGTATAACTTTGAATCTGATTTAACAAACTGTTCACATACTTTATAATCTGGTTCGTTTTCCAATCCAGACGGGATATTTGCCCTGTCATTTTCCTCTCCTTTATCGACTTGTTCTTCCCGATTTTGTTCAATTCCCGCTATCCACAACGCCTCAGACTCTTTCTGCTTTTCTTCTAAAGTTTTGTGGAAGGATTTTAGTAGATCTTGTAGCCTGTCGAGCTTTTGATCAGGTGTACTTACCCATACTTCCCTCTTTCTTCTATGACCTGTATTAGCCGTATTTTGTCGGTTAATCCTATCGTCTTGATCAATCGTAGCGTTACGGGTTACAGTAGGATATGTATTATCCTACTGAAAATCATGTTTCGTCTTTGCAGAATCAAACATTTGCACCATATACATTAATGCTTCGTCATAATCAAATGGTTCATTAATAAGTAATGCTGGGAGTTCATCCTCATCGTCAGTGTCAGTCCAATCTATCTCGTCCCAACAGTTCAGTTTGTAAGTAGGCTGTTTATGTTTTCTTATTGGCAACGTTACGTAGCGCCCTGTATGAAAACCACTGGCTGTGCTGTGTGCAGTCTGTGGCTAGTTTGCATTGTTGTCTGCCATTGTAGTGTTGGGCAGCTGGATGTGAACAGCGCGTAGCGTTGCGCAGTTGGAGGTGAGCCGCCAGCAGTGGTGGATGTAGGGAGAGAGATGGCGGAATTTGGACATTTGTAAGACTGAATGTCACGAACTGATATATATAATATGATTTTTGAACAATATTAAGGTAAATAAATTGTTTGTTCTCTATCAAAATCTTTCTTTTGCTAACTGTGCCTATCAGTAGTTAGTGCCTTCAGTAGTTTGAATCTTTTAATTAGCTGGCAGTAGTGGCGCTCGCTGTATTGCAGTAGTTCGAGTAACGAAGATTTTGTGAGGTAAGTGATTTGTGAAAGGTATAGTTTAATGTTAGTCAGGGCCATTCTTTTGCAGGGATTTTGAAAGTCAGATTGCGTTGCGCTAAAAATATTGTGTGTCAGTTTAAGCACAGTCGTGTATAATTGTTCAAAAGGGGACGTTTCATATGTCGACCCTTAGCCGAGGATACCTCACTGGAATCTCCTGATTTTTTCTTATAGTTTGTGTAATTAGTGTAGCCTTTGTTTATTGCTAGCGCGTAATCATAGAGAGAATTTCCTTTGTAATTGTAGTTTTTCATTGTTGTACAATAAAACAGCCGGCCGGGGTGGCCGAGCGGTTAAAGGCGCTACAGTCTGGAACCGCGCGACCGCTACGGTCGCAGGTTCGAATCCTGCCTCGGGCATGAATGTGTGTGATGTCCTTAGGTTAGTTAGGTTTAAGTAGTTCTAAGTTCTAGGGACTGATGACCTTAGAAGGTAAGTCCCATAGTTCTCAGAGCCATTTGAACCATTTGAGCAGTAAAACAGTGGTGACATACATGTAGATTTGCACCAAGTATTTCGCAGCTACGCTTGCAATTAAGTAGACATTATTTCCATTGCTATGTTATCTTATTTTGCTCTTCAAATTGTGCTTTTCTGTGTTATCGTGTGAAATATTGTGACAATTATGGCGAGTGAAATACTAGGCTCCAAAGTAAACTGAGAAATGACAGTGAAGACGAAAGCAGTGTGTTAGCGGCACCGTGTAATGAATTAACTAATGTTCAACATAGTAATTTGGTAATTGTGCATAGGGAAATGGAGCGGGCGGCAAACAATGGCGTAGGCAGTGAAACAATTAGTGAACAGGGAAGCATTATCGATCGATCGCTCGGCAACAGCTCGCCTCAGGAATCCGAAATGACAGGAAACAATTTTGCAAATACTGTAGATTCAGGTCTTGCGTCCTCACCGTTTTCTCAAATAAGTCAAGACACATTTTCTTCTTGTCAAAATGTGAATGTTGCCGGTGCAAATGCACTGCCGAAAAGCATAGAGGAACAGATTCCAGACACTAATGCATTGTTATTACAGCTAATGCAACAAATGGAACAAAATCAGAGACAAACACAGCAAAAGCTTCAAAAGCTAGACACAATGGAACAACACCAGAGACAAACACAGCAAAAGTTAGACACAATGGAACAAAATCAGAGACAAACACAGCAAAAGCTTCAAAAGTTAGACACCACACTTGAACAAACACGTGAAGATTTAACTACTGAGTTACTTAACAATGAATCGAAATGTCAAAAAGTCTGTAATGAAGTAAAAACACAAATTTGTGAGCATTTTCAACCTATTTCTTCGCTGCATGAAAATGCATTACAGAACCACGAAGCAGCCATAAAAGAACTGCAAACCATTGTTCATGAAAATCACGACACCTTGCAAGCTAAAATTGACTCAGTTGCATCTACTGATTCGGTTACGCAACTTGCAAAAACTCAGGAAAACTTAAAGGACACAGTAGATACTCTGAAACTTGGTTCAGAAAAACACACTGAGGAAATAAGTACACTATCGGAGAAAGTAGCCGAACTTTCGGACCAGTTCACTAACTTATCTACAAAGGTAGATGATGATCTGAATGACACAAGACCTGTAGCCATCACGGACACAGAAGAGTAAGAACAAATTAAGAAATTCAAACAAAATCAGAATCAAATTAATACGCAACACAAAAGAGAAATCCGGGAAGTACAAGATCAGTTGGCACAAGCAATACAAAAATTACATATTTCAGAGGACACTAACGCTCCAACACGGGAAGAGGGACTTAGAAATACGGAACAACCACAAAATAATAACACAGGACACTTCGGAAATTATGAAAGAAATTGGCAAGGCACACCGAATTTTGAGATGGAACCGCCGAAACGACGTAACAACGACCGACATGCGACTCGCCGACATGATGATTTTGACTATAAGCTGTTCATTACTACACGTAAATTCAAAACATTTAAGAATTCTGCACCATCAATTCTCTCATTGTTTTCCTCCCAACTGGTCGTTAGAACACAGATTATAATTTATGTGTGGTTATTTAGAGAATGAACCAGCTGTAAGAATGCGATCGGTCATTCACGATTGTCACAGTGAAGGAGAATTTTATCATGCCTTCCTCTCAGCATATTGGTCTCAAGCTACACAAGACCGAGTAAAACATAGCATCATAATGATGAAACATTTCGAACAATCTGAATTTTCCAGGCTTGTGAAATATTTCGAAGACATGTTACATAAGAATCAGTATCTTTCAAACCCATACAGCCCCTCAGAACTCATCCGCATTTGTTTAATCAAATTGCCTGAACATTTACGACATATTATTTTGGCAGGAGGTTGCAAAGACGACACTGAAGCTTTTCAGGGACTGTTACAAAAATTGCAAATTGACACTGACAATCGCGGAACGCGAAAACAGGAGCACAACAATTCCAGATCACATCCGTCACAGTTCTGCGATGAAAGAAATAATAACTGGACACAACAAGGCTATTCTTACAACGCAAATCGTGAACAAAACAGACACCACCCATATGACAAGCACTGGCAGAGTAATAGTTACAGAAAAAGATCGCATTTCCGTAGTAATGAATATGACAGAGACAATCATAGAAACAGACAATATGGCAACCAGAACTATTATTATCATGGGAGACAGAATATCTTCAGACGCAACCGTCCACCGTGCAGTGATAATTCAGGGAGAAATTCTCCACCACTTAACCGACAAGAAAGAAATTACAGGAACTACCGACATGACGACAGACGATATAATCGTAACGACAGACTTGAATTGCATCAGAACTGGCGAGATTCAAACAGAACAGTGCACTCTCGACAAGGTGAATTTGTAGAAGTTAGGTCTCCTAATCCCAGTAACGACGCGCGCCAGCAAAGAAACAGACAATGACTCGCACCGCAGGCAGCCACTGGCTCAGGGAAAAATTACATAGACGCAAACCTCGAGAAAAATTTTAGCATTCTTTACCGATGTGGCATATACCACATGATAATTCCACTGAAGCTGAAACTCTGCGAACTAGGAAGAGTAAAGGTTTACACCACATTTCACATGTAAAACCGTTTGTTGAAAGATAATCTGCTTTTTGACTTTGTCTTTGCCATAAAACTTTTCACTTCACATTTCTAGTATGCATTGTCACACTTAGAATCTGTTAACATGCAACAATGTTTGAAGTTAAATATCCAGTCAAGAACCAAGAGAACTTACTGAAACAGAAATTACGAATACATTGTTATAGTGAACAGACGTCACAGTGTTATTGTGTGTGTACATTCTTGCTTGTTAGTTGCACGATTACGTAACGACTATAAGGCTTACATACTTAGAACATATACTGGTACTGCTAATGAGATTTTAATGCAACATTTTGGTTTACTTGAAAATACATTCTGGATTTAAAGTACTTTCTGTGAGATACCAGACGACACAATGGTTAGTTTATGTGACAACTACACGGTTTTATCACGACACTACTAATGAGTGACAATTTACAATGTTGCTTTTGCGGTGTTTCTGTTTTATATCTGCACAGTTTTTCCGCATTATTCTGGAAAGTAAAACATGTTTTAGTAGTAACTTTTGTGGTATAGCTACAATGATACAGCCTTTCTCGTGGCACAACAATGCGTTACTGTACAGTACTTTCTTCATCACGCCAATAAGCATAGTAACTACGATATCTATACGCAAAGCATTTGACTTTTGTTTATCATGAGGTAACTACATTGACTTCTGCAGAACTTAACTTTCGGAGGACGATAACTACGACACTTCCACAGAGATTATGTTGCAACAAGACGAACAGTTTAGCGTTACAGTACACGTATTTGAGTGATTAATTTTATACTTAAAACATTTATTTTTATAGATTTTTGAATTAGAAAGAAAGTTTTCCGTGATACATTTCATTCCATTGCTGTAATCTGTAACACCTGAGGGTATAATTACATTAATCCTCAGGGGGGTATACGCCTACTTTGTGTACCATGTGTTTGGCAAGGACAAGGAGCCCTAGCTAATATGGTATTTGCTTATACAACTTTACACATCGGTACCATATTTCTCTAACACATAAATTACACAGCTATCTGATCATTTAACTGAGAGATAAAAATTTTTTTTACTACATCAGTGACACATGTTCACGCAATTACACAGTTGGGTAACTTCACACTTATGAAATTGTATTTTGTATGTACTTTGTGAACTGTTCATATTTTTTCGGAACCATTGTGATACTATGAGAGCTTTGAATGATGTATTTGGTATGGGTTCATGATTTTAAAGTACGTTTGAGGTAGATGACACTTTTGAGATGAGAAGAGAATTTTTTTAGGTTTTGAAATTATTGAAGGAAGCTACGACGATTTTGAGATTTGGCTGAGGTTTCATGAAGTTATGATGACGATATGTATTACGCTGTTGTGGTATGTTTACGATCAATAAGCTGATGCTATATGAGGAATTTGATTATGCTATGTGTTTATTATGATGAAATATTGAAGAAGTGTCGACGATATGTATTTGTATAATAAGGTAAGGAATAATGAGTAGTGGTTAGGGACTCTGGTTTGTGAAAAATGTTGTTGGAAACCAAGTTGAGAGAAATGCCATATGGCTTGCTTTATGTATTTATTTACTCATTTTGTTTAATATCTAGTTTCTAGCTGCACTGCAGCATTGGTTAAAATAAAATTTAATAGATGTACTAATATAGTTATTTTATGCCTACAGATCCAGTCAATAAGAAATTTATGATCTACTTCCAAGAAAACGAGGACACATAAATAGATATTTCCCTTCACAGGAATTGCATAAATAATTTTTTTACGATTTGGTAACTTATCTGCTAGCGTAAGTTCTCATGATGCATCACCCTTGTGTTAAGATGTGACATAGGTATTAAACATGGCCATTTTTACTGTAATATTTTTTCTGCTTGAGCTACGTCATGTTTAGATATAAGTTATTGCATTTGCTGCTGCTGTTTGCCAGGCATAGTGCTACTGAATTTGACTTTGTATTACGCTGTTAAGCCAGTTTTACTACGGATTTATTTTTCTTGTTTGCTGCACAGTGCCTTATATTAGTTGTAATATTGCAATTGCTTCGCCAATTTGAATTTTTTGTCATTGATGTTTGTGTTTTTTGTTTCGTGCTGCTGCATTGCCTCATCCCTTAGTTTAGCATCTGAGCTCAGTAGATTTAAGTTAGCTTAAGAGGGAGTAGACTATATAAGAGAATGAGTTGCGATGAATTGGAAGAAATGCATTGAGAAGTTATACGAAAAAAGTATAGAAAGCAGGTATAGATAGGACTTTTTGGGAATAATGATGAACGAAGGGAAATCTCCAAAAAAAAAAAAAAAAAAAAAAAAAAAAAAAAAAAAAAAAAAAAAAAAGTTTTGTTTGCAAAATACTGCAGTACTAAATGTTACACTGAAAACAAACCCTGTCCTTTCCCCCTGTGTTATTCTGCTATGTGTTTGTGTACTCTTATATATTTGTGTTTTTCCTGAAATATGTGAGAGAGTGTCACAAATGGTTCAAATGGCTCTGAGCACTATGCGACTTAACTTCTGAGGTCATCTGTCGCCTAGAACTTAGAACTAATTAAACCTAACTAACCTAAGGACATCACACACATCCATGCCCGAGGCAGCATTCGAACCTGTGACCGTAGCGGTCGCTAGGCTCCAGACTGTAGCGCCTAGAACCGCACGGCCACTCCGGCCGGCAGAGTGTCACAGAAATGATACATGATTTTGGATGGACATCATTAAAAGAAAGGCGTTTTTCATCGCGACGCAATCTTCTCACGAAATTCCCATCACCAACTTTCTCCTCCAAATGCAAAAATATTTTGTTTACACCGACTTACATAGGGCGGAACGATCACCACGAAAAAATAAGGGAAATCAAACCTCGTACGGAAAGATATAGGTGTTCATTCTTCCCGCGCGTTATACGAGATTGGAATAATAGAGAATTGTGAAGGTGGTTCGATGAACCCTTTGCCAGTCACCTAAATGTGATTTGCAGAGTATCCATGCAGATGTAGATGTAGATATGGAGGACTGTTCCTTACGAAGGATCCAGGGAAACTACTCATTGCTCTGAATGTAAACTGTCTCTTAGTTGTATCATAAGATTATTTAAATGTGGATTCTCAGAAATTTTTGTATTTTTGATGAATAAATGTTGAGTACTCATTCTGCATTTTGTTAACACAATTCTCGTTACCACTACACACCTATGCTACATTGGTTAGGTTTAAATCTTCTTGGTAAGTGATTTCAAATCGTAGTTTTCTTATCATTATTTAAGAAGATTGGGTCTGCTCTGCATATCCTTTCCACAAGATATGAAGTTGACAAAGCTATCGGATTTTCTCGTAGTACTTCATAATACAGGATAACTAACAGGTATGTCTCTCTGAAGCCAGAACCACTGATATTCTTTAGTGAAGTGTACCTTAGGTTCGTCAGTAGTGTGCATTCCGGTAAATTCTTCTTGCAATACGACGTCCTTTCTTTTGTATCTCTGTTTGGATTGATAATCCATCGCAGTATTTCCACAGTCAACGCATTCTCAAACCTGTTTTCGCAGTCTATGTGAAGGATATTTGAATATTGAACGTAAGTTGAAATAACATCATAGTGACCGACTCCGAAATTGGGAAAACTCGCGCCGTCTAGTGTTTTGCTTCATTAGTTTGATTCTGGCAAGAAAAGCTGAAATGGTGGACTTCTTTTGTATTCTATTTAGACTGTCACCTCGTAAATGCAAATTAACCTAGTTGAACTTAGTAACCAAATCTGTGGATTCCAGAGACACTCAACTCAGAAAGTGAGAAAAATCTTGTGAAACGCAGGCCTTTTGACAGCCAGTGTACTTCAGTGTGAACGAGTCACCGATCAAAGTTCTCGTCATTTATTCACATAACTGTGCAAGTACCGTAGAGTTCAATGTGTTGCCTCGAATTTTGTGTACTGCGTTATTGACAAAGTGAAGTGTTTCCTGCGATCTACTAGTCGGATTTTTAACAACTAAAAGTTGCCAATGAATGTCGCAGTGTACTGCAAGAACCCATAGTACATTGCCATTTATGTGACTTGTAAACCCAGGAGAGCATCCAAAAATTACTGCTGGTAATATTATAGTTGATAATTGTATCTCTTTTTCCATGAAATAAACTTTCAAAACATTAAATATTGATCCATATTTAGTGTGTGTTGTCACAATTCTACGGAAGATCAGTTACTTACGGATTTCTTGGTCCATAACAAAACGAACAAACGTTAACGATAATTCTTTATTCACAGGTAAAGTTGACTTGTTCAACTGTATGCAGAAATGGTTCGCCTGCAGATAATTGTACAAGGTGCTTTCAGCATCGTAACTCATTTCATCAATTTTTTTGAATTGTGTTGTTGCTCAGAGGAATGTTTTTAATACGTATATCATAAGCAGGTTTGTACACAGAATATTTAAAAACATCTTCAATGGCTATCATAATTAACTGTACACCGATAGTATGCGGTTTTCCAGATTTTTCTGTAAATAGCGAGATCTCTTTATAATGTGGAAGCGAACATACTGTCCACCGGAGTTCTTTTGAGTTCAAGTAGTTTAAGCATTTGAGAGTATTTCAAATCTTTATCTGTTTTATCAGGGTGACATCTCCTCAGATGATCTTTCAACTTGAATGGTTCCATAGCGTCACTGCTTAACACTTGGTTGCATAAAAGGGATATAGGCAGTCGTTTGACCCACAATGACGGAATGAATCCAAACTTCAAAAATCAACATTGTGAACTTTACATTTCTTTTTAGATTTCACCATGTGTGCAGAAGTTAAACTGTTTACGTAAAGCAGTATCGCCCGTAGTCGAAATTCGATAAGTTGAGTCAGTGGACCTAATCTGTGATACAGAGAAATGTCATCTATCTTGAAGTGGTACACTCCATGTACAACTGATATTTTACCTTCAGAACTGACCCACAGAAAATGCTGCATTTGAGTTACGAGCATTTTTGAAATAGCTCTTGGATTTCCCTTTAACTATTCTATAATTGGAAGTGCGTCCTTGGTACACTGCGTTGAAAAATAAATTTTGTTTAACGGCGGCAGATTAGCTTATGACAAAACAATGTGAATGACGTATCGTGTAAAAGAACCCTAGATACAAAATGAGTTGCATTACAAAATCTGGACTGTAAATTCATCAAACCGCAGTTATAACTCTCAAAATCATTTGGAGTTACCATCAGTACACATTTAAATGTATCTTTCAGAACAACAATAGGATTATCATTAGCAACGTCCACATTATTTCTGTTACTTTGTCTACGGAAAAATTATGTCTCTCTAGCTCTTCGTCTTTCAGTACGAACCGATAGTGTTCCTCTTGGGTTACATTGTCTAAAACAAATATAGTTTCCATATAATAAGAGAAAATGAAGAAACTGGAAATTAGGAACATTTCGGATTTTGTAGTGACGGCGGAAAACGAACACGAAGTATGTTCTGCTTACAATTAGACGAAAGTAAGGGAAAAAGAGGACCTTAACAAACAACGTTTGTTGCCCCCGACGACTTCGTTACCAAATTTTGTTTTCCACTACTGACGATATGAATGACGTGGCGGTTGTAGCGATGTAGATGCCGGTTATGCGTGTGTCACTACAAATAAACCATCTGCAACATTTAAACATGAAAGTCCCTAGGATGCGATTTCAGGAAACGTTGTTACTTTCGTGTGTTATTTCTAATATAGCACCTGATCGGTAGGCATGGTAGAAATTGGCAGCAATGCGAGAACATAGGAAAACTTTTATCATGTAAGTATGTCTGCTTCCTTTCACCTCTCTTGATGGTCATGTGCACACACAATTTTTCTGTACACAGCTATGACAAAGTACTTTTCGGATTATATAAACTTCGTTGGCCTCCTTGTTAATTATTTTTAAAACTCAGTTTTTCAGTTTTCCATTTTGAAGTATTAATATTATGAATATTCAAGGAAACAAATGCATTTTAATCATGAGCGTCAACATTCCTACGGAATAGTTGCGTCTGTCTAGCTCTGCGTCTTTCACTGCGAAGGGCTAGCGTTCTTCTGCTAGTCACAGCCTAAAGCAAACATTGTTTCCGCGTAATAAAGGAAGTCGGATTTTATAGTTATTCAAAATGAATGAATTAAAAAAGAGGAACGTACATCAAATTTATCGTATGACCAAAAAATTACTCTTACAGAAAAGTAAGCGAAATAACGAACTCAATACACAAAGTTATTTACAGACTTCGTTACTACGATATTCTGATTTCCGCTGCTGACATCATCGACCTAGAAGTCCTCGCGTTGTAGCTGCCCTTTATGTTACTGCAAATGAATCTTGCAAACATGAACGTCCCTAGAATGGGACTGCATCCGTGTGTCATTTCAACAATAGCACCTGACCAGTACGCAGGGCATAAATTGGCAGCACTTAAATTGTTTATGTTAACGTGTTTTAGATTTTTATGCGTGATAGAGAAGGTATGATCATTGTTATGAATACAGAAACATCTACTACCATTTACCACTCTTAACGGCTACGTGCAAGCACGATTTTTCTTTGTGCACATCTATGGCAAAGCACCCTTCGCATTGCATAAGTTTCTATAGCTTCCTTGTATAATTAAAATTAAAGATCGGTACTTCAATTTTGGTGTTCGAGTATTAACGTTACGATAACAGTAAATCTTGGATTCTCTAAAGAATCGAACTTCCAATATAAAACAGCTTCAAACGTCTGATTATTTTACAAATGAGTTTTGCGCTAAATATTTGACGTTAAATACATAAAAAGGAAAAAAAAGTTTAGAAAAGTTTTGAAATTACGTTTACTTATTCCCATTATGAAACACTGGATGATTATAGACCTGAGTTTCTCCTGGCGTATACAACTTTCAAATAACTTCCGGGAATTCAGCCAGGTAACACTTTCAGCGACCGCCGATATTTCGGCGGGAGAACACCCCGCCATTTTCAAGGCAAACTGCAACGGACAGGCGGCGTACATGCAAATTTAATACCTCGGTTCTCCGACAGAAGCGGGAAAGATAACACACACACACACACACTGAACACTAGTGCCACCAAAGATGACCAAAGTCAGAGCTATCGATAGTGAGACTATGAATTCGCAGGTGAGGCAGCATTGACTCTGTTCCTCTGTTTTTTGACAAGGGAGAGAGCCGGATTCCAAACAGAGTTTAAACAGAAACCTCCATCCCTGTTAACGAGGTTGCTCGCTAATTTAATCTCAACTGCCTCCCTAATGACACTGTCCCAATAGCTGGAAGTGCATGCCAATATCTCGGTGTTATTATATAACATGGGGTGACCAGTATACAAGCAATGTTCGGCAATAGCAGATCTATTTGGCTGCTGTAATCGTGTGTGCCGTTTATGCTCAGTACATCTGTCCTCCACGGTCCTGATAGTTTGACCAATATATGCCATGCCGCAGCTACAAGGAATACGATATACACCCGCCTTACGCAGTCCAAGATCATTCTTAACGGAACTCAAAAGTGCTCTAATTTTAGATGGAGGTCGGAAAACACATTTCACATCGTATTTCCGTAAAATACGACCGATCTTATTGGACGTGTTTCCTACGTAAGGCAAAAAGGCAGTAGACTTAGGTGTTGACTCAGAATTATCATCAATCACCCGATGTACAGTTGGTCGATAGCGCAACGCACGTTCAATCTGTCTATCACTATAACCATTTTGACGAAATGTAACTTCAAGATGGGACAGCTCAGCTGGTAACGTCTCAGCGTCAGAAACGACATGTGCCCTGTGTACCAAGGTACGAAGTACCCCTTCACGCTGAGCCGAATGGTGACAACTATTAGCTTGTAAGTACAAGTCGGTGTGAGTACGTTTCCTGTAGACTGCATGTCCCAATGATCCATCATCCTTCCTCCTAACCAACACGTCGAGAAAGGGAAGGCAACGATCCTCTTCCACCTCCATCGTAAAACGAATGTTCGGGTGGATCGAGTTCAGATGTTCTAGAAACACATTCAAATTCCCCCTACCGTGAGGCCAAACAACGAAGGTATCGTCAACATATCTAAAGAAACAGGCGGGTTCTAAAGGCGCCGACTCCAATGCACGTTCCTCGAAGTCTTCCATAAATAAATTTGCGATCACAGGAGACAACGGACTACCCATCGCAACTCCATCTGTCTGCTCGTAATACTGGTCATTAAATAAAAAGTAAGTGGATGTCAACACATGCTTAAAGAGATTAGTTAAATCAGCACCAAACCTGGCTTCAATTAACCGCAACGAATCAGACAGAGGAACACGAGTGAAGAGAGAGACCACATCGAAACTCACTAAAATATCAGAGTCATTCAGCCTCAGTCCCTCCAAACGACGTAAAAAATCAGCTGAGTTCCTGATATGATGTTCACACCGTCCTACTTGTGGACTCAACAGAGAAGCAAGATGCTTGGATACACGATATGTCGGAGCGCCGATGTTACTCACTATAGGACAGAAAGGAACCCCTTCCTTATGAACCTTTGGAAGGCCATATAACCTAGGGGAAACGGCACTATAGGTGTTAAGCCTCTTGATTGTGTCCTGCGACAAACCACTTTTCTTCAGGAGGCTGTTGGTCTTTCTCTCAACACTTTTCGTGGGGTCAGCATCGATTCTGCGATACGCTGAATCAGACAGTAAACGTTGCATCTTTTGTACATAATCATGTTTATTTAAAACAACGGTGGCTTTTTGCCTTACGTGGGAAACACGTCCAATAAGATCGGTCGTATTTTACGGAAATACGATGTGAAATGTGTTTTCCGACCTCCATCTAAAATTAGAGCACTTTTGAGTTCCGTTAAGGATGATCTTGGACTGCGTAAGGCGGGTGTATATCGTATTCCTTGTAGCTGCGGCATGGCATATATTGGTCAAACTGTCAGGACCGTGGAGGACAGATGTACTGAGCATAAACGGCACACACGATTACAGCAGCCAAATAGATCTGCTATTGCCGAACATTGCTTGTATACTGGTCACCCCATGTTATATAATAACACCGAGATATTGGCATGCACTTCCAGCTATTGGGACAGTGTCATTAGGGAGGCAGTTGAGATTAAATTAGCGAGCAACCTCGTTAACAGGGATGGAGGTTTCTGTTTAAACTCTGTTTGGAATCCGGCTCTCTCCCTTGTCAAAAAACAGAGGAACAGAGTCAATGCTGCCTCACCTGCGAATTCATAGTCTCACTATCGATAGCTCTGACTTTGGTCATCTTTGGTGGCACTAGTGTTCAGTGTGTGTGTGTGTGTGTGTTATCTTTCCCGCTTCTGTCGGAGAACCGAGGTATTAAATTTGCATGTACGCCGCCTGTCCGTTGCAGTTTGCCTTGAAAATGGCGGGGTGTTCTCCCGCCGAAATATCGGCGGTCGCTGAAAGTGTTACCTGGCTGAATTCCCGGAAGTTATTTGAATGGATGATTATAGTCTGGGTAAACTGTGCGCCATACAATGATATAGTTTCGCAGGTAATTTCAGTGGTACCGTATGTGTGAAGATACTGTATTCAAAGTGTGTTGCCAATAGAGTTAGAAGTAAAGATTACTAACTTAAAGCGTCTTGCCTCATGCAGACGTTTTATTGCAAGAACAGCTAGAATGTAAGCGGTAAACGTTTTTCTTTCCGTTATTTTGTAACGAATTCAGCGAGAAGAACTGTGTTTAAAGTTTCTTGGAGGTTGCTAGCTGCTCTCTTTCTCAAATACTGGACGAATAAAATCCGGATGAATCAAGTCAAGGTAATGTGCTCCTAGCCAGCTACACTACCTGAAAGCGTATACACGGTCTCTACCTATGATAATTGTCTTACTGTGTTAAATCTTTAGTATTAGATCATACATATTAACGAGTAGGTTAAGACCGCATTTAAAATTTTTAAATTCAGTGAATAATTATATGAAATATTTAAAATAAAATTTTTGTTGTCCTTGGAAACCGTTAGATAGTCAACATGCAGCTGAGACTCTGTCGATGAACAATAAACCATGAACCAAAAACCAAGTTATTCGGTAAGTAATTTACAGGATATTTCACAATTCCGTTTATAGGCTTCTGGGAGTTGTAGAGGACAAATAATAGATAAAGTTTAGGTAAGGAACCCATGTACGAAAATCTACTTTTGGATATAAAATAAGTTTAAAGGCCAAATCACTTTTAGACCTCCCACTTCACAGTATGCACACAAACTGAGGGGAAGGCGCGGTCACCTGTCCTTGTTGTAATTATGATATCATATACCATTTTCGCCAAGTACAAAAATAGTTGCGAGAAACTGGTTCTTCGCAACTAGGAGAGTTGGCTGGTGCTCCAGGGACACGGTGCACTTTCGTCTTTGAAAGATGACGTCCTTCGTCACGCAGAAGAGAAACCGTCGACGAGTATTCGAAACACTGCCCAGGCCATGGGCTCCTGTAGGGCGCACAGGTCAGAGCTTATTGTTTCCGCTGGGTGCGTGCCGTGAAACGACAGATTTGATATTCGATTTTCAAGTTTAGTTTTCAAGAAAATGGTACATATCTCAACATGGTTCACTTATCAGAACTTTATCTATTAAGTCTTCTCTACGACCCCTAGAAGCCTGTAACAAGTATTGTGAAACACCTTGTAGATGATAAAGGATAGCTGTCAAAATTAGTCTTCTCTACGTCAAGTCATGATCGGTGCGTCTCTACGCAATCGAAGCAACTATGAAAAGAAAATTTGATAAAAAAATAACTTACTTTTTTTCGGCACTCCAAAACTACATGACATTGATTCACTTTAACTTGCATGGTACATTACTACAGTCTGTTCACAAAGAGATGAATCTGGACTTCCTATATCTGGCTCAGCAGAAGACGGGGGAAGTCGATCGAATATGGTCCGCTCTTGTTTTGTGTCCGGTCGCTGCCAATCTCAGCTGTGTGACATAGACCCTTTTCTACGTAGCCATTGCGAAGTGACTGGCGTGTGGTGCTGTGTCGCAGATTAATACATCTCTTGATGAATGCAGAAGAGGTTCCTGACCAATCATGTAAGATGCCAATTAGTCTTCTCACTTGTCGGAGAGTGGCAAGGGGTAGAAAAATGATTAATAATGAGGCTGAATGTTGCGAGTAGAAGAGCGAAAATTGAGTTGCTCCACTCTCTTCCTTAGCCGATGAGACAAACCGTAGTGGTCACAGGAGCTAGCTCCAGCTCTGAGCAGAATTCAGAATTTTTGTTGCCATCTCTCTAAATGAGATCCAGTCTCGTGGACTTCGGCCCATCTCCCCTACATCTAATGCACCCTCAATTTTTTCCATGTTTTGGGATTAGATATAGACCACTTTGGGAATCACTGAACTACAGCGCTATCGTGATATGTTGGTGCCCTTTGAGTCGTTCGAGGATGAATAGTGGATCGTGAATCTCCGGAGAAAGACGTATAAACGAATATGGGCAGTGGGCACACATTCCAATCACAATTTGTCACTACTGTCAGTGGTACTTCCATTCCATACTATCTGCAGTTACTTCATATATACAGGGTGATTATAATTAAACTTTCAAAACGGTGTAGAAATAACACCACTGGTCATCATGACGTCATATTACAACGGAATATTATAGGACAGGGGAGAAACGTATGGGAGAAGAAAAAAAATAGTGTGAAAATTGATCAATAGATGGTGTTGTATGTGTCAGAATACGTAAATGAAAACACCTGTCACGCGCACGACCCATTGAAGTTGGTATAAACACGCCGGGTACACGGCTTTCCCTCCTTTTGCGTCTGTGACGTTCGCCATGACTGTATCAATGCAGTCTCGCGCTCTGCTTGTAAAGCTGGATTACAAGAATGATGACTGCGCACACGTCGCTCTGCAGAAGTTCCGGACACTGAAGGATTTGAAAAAAGGAGTTGATCCGATGACTGCTGTGTGTCTGGAGAAAATGACTCTGAAATTCGAAAATACGAGTTCTTTTGGTGTGCAACCTGGTAGAGGGACGAAACGAATTAATTCGACGTCAGTGGAAGCAGTGGGCACAGCAACGCAGGAGGAGACGAGTGATGGGGTGCAAACGTGTAGTGCGCGGAGAACTGCCCGAACATTGGACATACTCGTGAGCACGGAGCGTGAAATCCTACGAAACGTCCTTCTTTGCTAACCATTCAAAATGTCCCACGTGCGCGAGTTGCTTCCTGTTGACCTGACAGAAAGAGACACTTTTGCTTTAGAATTTCCTGCTCGCATGGAAGTGAACAATGATTGGCCGTGGAAGATTTTGTGGACAGACGAAGCCCACTTCGATTTGACAGGCTATGTCAATACACAGAATTGTCGAATATGGACAAGGGAGAGTCCACACGCAAATCAACCAGTACCATTTCATTCTGAAAAGGTCACTGTGTGGTGCGGGTTTACAGCATCATTTATCATAGGGCCATATTTTTTCGAAGAGACAGGTGCTTCCGGTCCTTTTACCAGTACCGTCATTGCTAAGCGCAATGAGTGTCTTTTGCACAAACACGCCATTCCAGCTCTCCAACAGCGTGGATGTGTGGATGGGATCATTTTTATGCAGAATGGCGCACATCCGCACATTGGAAATCCAGTTAAGCAGCTGCTGAAGCGCCATTTCGGAAATGCTAGAATTATCAGCCGCCATTTCCCTAAAGCCTGGTCGCCCCGATCATCTAATCATAATCTGTGTAACTTCTGGCTGTGGGGCTATCTGATATATGTTGTGTTCCGATTGCAAACTCAGCTGCATTGAAGGCACGCATTGCGCATCACGTTCTGAACGTGACCCCTGAAACACTTCGATCAGTTGTAGAACATGCTGTTTCTCGATTTCAACTTGTTGCAGAAAACGGTGGCCAGCGTGTTGAACATGTTTTGCGCCGGTCACACGGAAATTAACAATCTTATTTGATTTTGATTGATACATTTTATGTGGGTTTTGACCCCAGGACAATTAAAAATCGATTTTTTCCATCTGATGTGATATGACCCTGCCGTGGTGAGTGGGCTTACGTAACTAACAGCATCACACCCCTACACCCAAGCACACTGACTAGTACAGTTTGTTTAACGTCAAACGTACACCTTAGGCATTGTTGTATGATTCATTTGTCATTTGTAGTCGACCACTGTTAAACTGTGATACTTACAGCGGTATCTATTGCTACATTTTGTAACTATTTACTTTTCTTCTGCCATACGTTTTCCCCCTTCTCCGATAATATTCCGTTGCAATTTGACGTCATTCTGACCAGTGGTGTTATTTCTACAGCGGTTTGAAAGTTTAACTTTAATTACAATCACCCTTTATATTAATAAAGGTCATTGACTGTATGAGTGCTTCCTGTTTTTGTTCTTTTTCTTAACATTCCTTCGGGATGTAAATTAGATAACTTGCTCGCTTAAAAAAAATATCTTCTCAGTGTGTGATGCCACAGTATAATTGCGACGTAAGATAATTTGTGAGTTTGAGGCGGCGTCGGAATGCGAAAACCACGGCTGCCACCTGCAAAGAGATAATGTCGTAGGACATCGACTTTCCTTAGGAAGTGTTGGAAGGGCCACAACTTGTTTCAGAAGTGAATACGTACTATACACGAATGTAGCGATGAACTGCCAGTGCGGCTGGTCCCGGCGGAGGTTCGAGTCCTCCTTCAGGCATGGGTGTGTGTGTTCGTCCTTAGGATAATTTAGGTTAAGTAATGTGTAAGCTTAGGGACTGATGACCTTAGCAGTTAAGTCCCATAAGATTTCACACACATTAAATTTAAAACATTAACTGCCATTAAAGTTCTGTTTTCGGTTGTGTGTGCTTTTCGATGCGCCTGTTCTGAATTCACCACACCAACAGCCCTAAGCTCGGTTTGAACACGGCAGCAGTATACCGTACAAGGCAAGCTCCCACTAAAGTTGATATGCTGTAACGGCTCCATGTAAGCCGCTACATGGCTCGACCCCACAACTAAAGACACCTGTGTGCCCTTCCGACACTCAGGGAAGAGTCTGATGATAATTAGTAAGACAGGGTTATTTAAATATAGACGATCATTTTAATATTAGATATGGTAATTGTCTGCAAGGTGTGAATGCGAACGTATGATGAGGTATGCGTGAGATGTCGGCTGTGGGTGTGCTTGCTATAGGCATAGTGGAAGTGTAGCCAACCTCGAATCTAGTAGAGCGCGACTGCACTGGACCAGAGAGGCATAAGCTCCACGCGCGTCATTAGCGCTCGTTAGGTTGGCAAATAATCGTGTGCGGTATCTCTGAGTCCCTGCGGCCACGATGTGTGGACCCGGACGAGGGAGACCGTATCGGGGTTGTTGCTGGGAAGACCTGGGTGAGTAAGCACGCCCTGCTCTATCGCTCCGATAGTTAGCGAAGATTTAGAATTCCATGTTCACTTTGAACTTGCAAGCAGCTTCCCTGCTGAGGAAAGCCACTGTGGTATTTCCTAGAATCATCTCGGTTAGGAGAGATAGGGAGATGATTTCTTTTCCCAAGTAATTTCATGGGAATTGTGTTCACTGTACTTGGGAGTGAACAGGCGCTCATTGCCGAGTAATACTCAGAATTGCTCAATTTGCATTACAGTGTGAGTGTGAAGTATATATGCAAAGTGTCTTTTATTTAAATGTGTTTAATGACTCCTGATTGTGGAGAGATTGGTAACACGTGGTCCGGAGACCCCGTGCATTTCTTGGTGAGAAGCTTCAGCTCGACGTAATCACATTTCGTGATCGAGCTGGATCTTCTACGTAAATTCACGCGTGTGATATTATTGTTCCTTCATAATATCCAGTAAAACTCGCGGAGTTAGTTAAACGTGAAGACGGGACTTGCCCGAATTAAAGTTACAGTTGGAACCATGTGCTCTCTCCCAATGTTGTCCCACTTGGTGTATGGGAGCCTTCTTCTTTTATCTGTTAGATAAAATGAATAGAGTGAATGTTAGTGTGTGTGTGTGTGTGGCTAAATGATGATAGAAATGTGCAGGCGGTAGTCATTGTCGATTCACGGCACATGTTAGCCGGATGTTTAACTAAGTTTACTTAGATATGATACTATTTGTATCACGCCAGCATTCCGTGATAAGTGAGAGGGAATATTTGAGATGGTAATGTTTATTGAATAAATGTGATTGTGTTATTATATAAATATGATACAGTGACTTCTCCCAGCCACACCATATTCCCTTATCATTTCACAGAATATTTGGTATGCGTATTTCAGTTAATCACCTGTCTATGTCCCACTCATGGGCATATTTCATTTAATAAACTCTGTAAGGTGGTATTAAAACTTCATTATAATAATATTCTAATTCTAACTTGATCAAAACCACCGAATAAAACTTTAGTTTGAGTATTGATGCTTGTTGCTGCAAATGGCCGCAGACCTCTTCTATAGTACAGGTGCCATTTATAAAAATTGAGGAGGCCTGCCGAGGGTGCGGAAAGCAAGTATCATGCAACGCACTTGCTTTTCATCGATCTTTGATCTGGCTCACACAGCCAGTTGTAGGGAAACCGCCGGCCGTTTTAGCCGTGCGGTTCTAGGCGCTTCACTCTGGAACCGCGTGACCGCTACGGTCGCAGGTTCGAATCCTGCCTCGGGCATGGATGTGCGTGATGTCCTTAGGTTAGTTAGGTTTAAGTAGTTCTAAGTTCTAGGGGACTGATGACCACAGATGTTAAGTCCCATAGTGCTCAGAGCCATTTGAGCCATAGGGAAACCTATTGTTTAACATAGATCTAGCACCAGTCTCCACCATGACACTACGCACATTGGCACCACATTGACAAATATGAAACAAGGTAACAGAAAAAATGCCAACACCGACTGGGGAGTGAAGCCCATACGTGTAGAGATGTATTCTGACATCTACTTAACCATCGAACCACAAATGAGCAACTACACGTTTTGTAAATAAGGGAGTTCACATTTTATGGGCCCATAATGCACAGAACAGTCTGTTCGCCTTCGCATAATACATTACTTTAGTCAAGAAGTTCTTTTAACATGCACTCGCGCTTCTCAAATCTCTACAGCGGCGTAGAATGAGTAGGTGAGGCTGAGAGCAAGATATGGTGATTCAAATAAAGAAATTAATTTGCGGATTAGTGTAACTACATTAGTATTACGAAATAAACAACGCTTAATTCACCAAATGCCTATGACAGAATCTGTAGATGGCCACCCTATGGCTGAATCAAACTGTGATTGTTGTCATGTTATGAGATTGGTCTAACATAAAAATAAGTTCTGGAACAACTCCTGCACGCTCTAACGTCATCCCAAATGGTGAATTAGTACTTTGTTAAGGCTTTCAGTTCAAGTCTACAATTTATTTGTAGTGGTCACTGGGGTACATAGAAGGATCATCTATCGAGTGATTATACACAATCAACGTCTGAACAACTATATATGTGGCAAGGGGGTTATTAAGGGAATTTGTAAATCACTTGTTTGTTGGAAGATACGTCGGTCCCAACGTTGTCAAAGAATACTCGTCCTTGCAGATCAGATATAGAAAAGTTTAATATAATATCAGTAAACTTCACAAGCATCCAGGAAAAGGTCCCAGATTCACTACCGTTTATTGAAAGTTATAATACCCAGGTAGTATTTAGGAACAAAAGTTGGTTGAAACCGGTTGTAAGTAGCAACGAAATCGTAAGTTAATACTGGAATACTTATGGTCAGGACAGGTTAGTAGCTATTGTTGGAGGCGTATTTATTGCAGTAAAGAATTCGATAATATCTAGTGAGGTTATCACGGATTCCGAATGTGAAATTGTCTGGGCGAACTTAAGTACCAAAGGTCGGTCAAAAATGGCAATCACATTCTTGTAGAGACAGCCTAGTCTGGCTGTAGTGGTAGAGTGCTTCAGAGAGAACTTTCAGAGAGTCGTTAATAACTTCCCTATTATGGCGTTGTAATAATGGGGGGATTCAATTTGTCAGGTATAGGTTGGGAGAGTTGTGCTGTCAAAATTGGTGTCAGAGACGCGGATTCGTGTGACTTTGAATGTCTAGTCGGATAATTATTTCGAGCACATAATTAGAGTATCATCTCGTGAAAGTAGCGTCTCGGACCTCCTAGCAAGAAGCAGACCTGAAATTATAGAATCAGTTAACGTAGAGGAAGGTATCAGTGATCATAAATTTGTGATAGCAGCTATGTCTATCGTTATAACACGAAATGTTAAGAAAGATAGGAAAATATTTTTGCTTAGCAAAAGTGACAGGATGCGAATTGCAGAGTATCTGAATAATCAGCATCAATTATTCAGTGATGAGGACGAAGATATGGAACACAAATGGAAGAAGAAATTATTGCCATCATTGCATATGCCTTGGACAAGTATGCTCAAAGCAACATCTTAATGGGTGGGAAAGACCCACCGGGGTTTAATAGACGTGCCAGAAAACTGCTACGTAAACACAGCTTCATACAGATTCAAGAGAAATCAAAACGTAGTTGACAAACAAAAGCTCAACGAAGCAAAAACGAACATAAGGAGAGCAATGAAAAAAGCGTTCAATGAGTTCGAAATTAAAATTTTGTCAACCGATCTGACTAAAAGCCTTAAGAGGTTTTGGACTTACGTAAAATCAGTAAGCGGTTCGAAATCCTCTATTCAGTCACTCAATGACGATACTGGCATCGAAACAGAAAATAACAGAGAGAAGGCAGAAATACTGAATTCTGTTTCCCGAAATTATTTCACCGAGGAGGATCGTAATACAGTCCATCCTTTCAATCACCATACAGTACGACCGTCGAAATGGCAGATATTGAGATAATCGATTGTGGAATAGAAGAGTAGCTACAGTCGCTTAGGTAGTGGAAAGTCATCAGTACCATATGAGACGCCTGTAAGATCCTACAAGATTATGCGAAAGAACATCTTCCCTTCTAGTAGCAGTTTATCGTAGATCGCTGGAGCAACGAAGAATGCGTAGCGACTGGAAAAAGCGCAAGTTATTCCCGTTTTCAATAGAGGCCTTGGGACAGATGCACAGAGTTAAGATCAATCAAAATCGACATGGATTCCGCAAACCGGGATCTTGCGAAACTCAGCTCTCTCTGTTCCTCCACGACATCCATAACGCTGCAGGCGCCGGCGCTCAGGTTTATAACGTGTTTCTTCACTTCAGGAGGGCATTTGACACAGTCCCGCACTGGCGTTTCGTGAAAGAAATAAGAGCTTATCGAGTATCGGACTAGATTTGCGACTGGATTCAAGACTTCCTTGTAGCTAGAACTCAGTACACAGCACTTAACGGAACAAACTGGACAGGTTAAAGCTGATGTCGAAATCATCCCAAGGAAGTGGGAAAGGATCGTTACGGTTTACAATGTATATAAATGATACCGCAGAAAGCGTTGGAAGCTATTTGAGACTGTCCGCAGATGATTGTCTACAAGACATCAGCTGCGCCAGAAAACGGTATCGATTTGCGGAATGGCTATCAGAGGATTGATGAATAGGACACTTCTGGCAGTTGACCCCGACCGTAAGTAAATGTAACGTATCGCTCACACATAGAAAAATAAATCCACTCCTGCACAACTACAGTATTGGCGACAAATTGCTGGAAACAATGTGTGTGGTAGAGTATGTAAGGGTAACTATACAGAGCGATCGTAAGTGAAATGATCACATAAAACAAACAGCCGGAAAAGCATACGCCAGACAGAGTCGTAGGAAGAATCTAAACGAAATGTAACTCATCTACGGAATAAGTGGCTTATGAGGCCCTCGTTCGACCGACTCTTGAGAATTTTTCATCATTCCAAGACTGTTACCAGGTAGAACTGATGGAAGACAGAGAGGAGGTCCAACGAAAGCGGCGCGTTTCTTCGCGGAACGGTTAGTCGGCGTGAGAGCATTACGGCGATGCTAAACGAACTCTATTGGCAGACGTTATCAGTAGAGATGTTGGGAATCAAGGAGAGGTTTACTATTGAAATTTCAAGATCGCACTTTCTGGCTAGAGTCGGGAAACGTACTACTTCCTCCCACGTACACATCTCGCGAAATGACAAAGTGAGAAACTTCGAAAAATTAAATTCAGAGGCTTGCCGACAGTCACTCTTCCCAAGCGGAGTTCGCGCCTGGAACAGGAAAGGGGGGATCAGTTAGTGGTACCAGACGTCCCTCCGCCACACACCATTAGGTGGCTTGCGGGGAATGACGCAGATGTAGATAACGTCAGGAGTATCCAGACAGTAATGTATGCTTTCAGGCCCTAAATCTTTCCTTAAGCGTCCATTAGTCATTAGGCTAACTGCCATTCGAAGCGATGAAGATTACCACCTAGACGACACGCAAGGAATTACGCCTTTTCGTCCGGCGCCTGACGTTGCTAAACGCGTGCTGTAATATGGACACTCGCGAAGTGTGCGAATTTCCAATGCCCCATCTTTTAGTGGTGTTTCAATCATGTTTATTAACACAGTAATTGCTGTAACAAACAATCATTCGTATGGGTAGCAATGAATACGATTTCAATGTGTAGTCCTTCACGTTGCGGACGTTACCTTTTATTTTTTCCAGTTAATGACAAGTCAACAAATCGATTAGTCGCTTTAACAATTCTGAGAGCTATTCCAACAAACGTGTTGATCATATTAAGTGAGACATTCAGCGGAGCCCACAAGTCATATGTAATACACGCCTCGAAGACCAAAGTGCAACAGAACTGAAGGATCTGTAAACTGCAGATCAACAAATTTAAGTTGGAGGATATCCTTTTATTCTTCGCCCGAAGACTGTTATTTTATTGTTACGTGTTATCGAAAAGGCTTTGCTTTATGTTTCTTTATTTTTTATTTTATTTTTAAATTTTACCCCTTCCATGACCTACACTGATAAACTAAAACATAAGAACACTGCTCACCGCGAATTTGAATGCCACTTGGTGACCCTGAGGATACTTGAAACTCTATGAAAAGTATATACGCGAAGCAGAGACTGATGGGGGATCACCCTAGCGAAGATGTGGGCTGCATAGGGGGAAATCCACTGAGATAAGCGACTTGGTCGAAGAAAAAATTATTATTACGCAAAGCCTGTGAACGAATATCTCGCAAAAGGTTGCATTGGTCCAATGTTCACGTGCTACTGTCGTGAGCATCTACGGAAAGAGATAGAAGGACAGAGAAACTAAAACTACACGCTAAATGGTTGGAAGTCCACGTCTTTTCACAGAAAGTGGGGTTCGGAGGTTTATCTACTCTGTAAAGTAGGATAGATGTTGATCTGTGGCATCTCCGCCGAAAGAGCACAATGCTGGTGCACGTGCAAATGTTTCGGAGCACGTGGTTCATCGTACGTTGTTGAACATCGAGCTCCGCAGCAGACCACCTCTACGTGTTCACATGTTGACCCGACGACTTCGTCAATTACAAACTGGAGAGAACGGTATTATGCTAAGGGAGACATTCTCTGCGCTTGCATGGGACCTTCGTAGTAATCGAAAACACGCAAACAAGTGCGAACCAACTGTATCCCTTCATACTTGATGTCTTCCCCGATGGCGATGTCACCATTCGGCAGTACAACTGTCCGTGTCTCGGTGCCAGAAACATGCTATAGTGGTTTGAGGAGTATTACAATGTACTCACGATGATATCTCGGCGAATAAGTTCGCCTTATGTAAATCCTATGGACCTACCTGGATAACTATCTGGCGCCAACAGTGCGTACGCAAATCAGCGGCCCGTTATTTAAGCAAACTACGTGACCTGTACTTAGAAATGTAATGCCATATACCGCCACGAACCTACCAACAAACTGCCGGAACCCTGATACACAGCATCAGAGAGGTATTTCTTTCCAAAGACGGACAAACAAGCTCTTAAGCAGATGACTCATCAGTGTATGAGGAGACTCTTTCAGTTAATAGTAAAGTTTAACTCATGTGGTATTAGGTAACCTGAGAAAATTAAAACCAAAATATATATCACGATGCAAAGCATACGCTAAACGTAGCCTTCTAGCATTCTAGTGCACCTCGTGACTTATACTCTGACTAACTTCGTTTAACAGAAAGATTCTTCTGTTTTTGGAAGAAATTTACGTTTTGTTATTTGCACTACAATGTAAGAGACTTGCAGTTATCTCAGAGGGTCTATCAACAGAAATATGCTTCATTGGTGTGTTTTTACGTACTTCAATTGACCCCTAGATACGAATGTATCGCGAGATTAATAGTTTCTGAAAACAGACTTTCTTTCGAAAATATCAAATCGGTGCCCAGTGTGTATCATTTTATAAATCTTAAAGAAGTTGGCTTGTTTAATCAATTGTTATGTTTATTTAATTTAAAAAGACATACTAAAGCAATGTTAACATACACGTGCTCGTTCAGAAATCATGATCTCATCGCCTGCATGTTCATGCTTAAATCATCAATCAAATACACTTGAATTTCTTATAGGAGCACTCGTAAAATAACCTTTTTTGGAACTTAAGGTTCTTGTTTTAATTTCCAGATTCCAATTTGTGTTCCCGTCGCATTTTTGCTCGTTCACTAATTTGCCTCCTTTTCTTCACAGCTGACTGCGACCGTGTTCACCTACTGTCATACCGACTGATTTCAAGTACATTGTTTTGCTAGTGAACACCAACTCTGAAAAATTCGAATAATTCTGATTGCTAATTTCAACACGGATAGTCCTATGATGAGAGCGTGTCTCTCGAAACACGCCGCTTAATGTCAACTTTGGTATCCTATGCATGTTGCACGCTAAATTAATGTAACAGCAGCTCTGATTTACTTAAATTACCTGCTGTTCTTAGTCTCACGTACGTCCATTCCATTGAATGTAATGCTCTCATGTTACACGTAGGGGCTGAGATGTTACATCTTCTTCCTCCAGTTCTTTTTTCTAGTCTCATATGTTGAGTGCTCCCAATAAATGCTGCGAAATTATCGCTCAAAATTTATAATCTAATATGACATACTTATTGCAGAACACTGCTGACCTTTATGACGCAGAGAATACCATCACGTGCTATGCATGCTTCGGTAGTCCGCAGACGCCTTTGTTTGGTATTCGTCCCTTGTTTCTGAGTGTGTGTGTGTGTGTATGTCTGTGTGACCGCTTTGCCTTTGTCTTTCGTAACAGGCGCCAGCTGCCAGGCGTTTTGTCGACCGCCAATATGTGGAATGCCAACGCTTGCAAATGTCACGGGGTCGAATATATTCACGAATGCTAATGCTAAACGAACCACAAACGGACTCAGAGGAGACGGTTGCGAAACAAGGAGTACGCATTTGTCTCTTCTGTAAGTCATACTTTTATATTTCCGATAATTTCTTTAATTTCGCTTGAACTGGATGTGATAAGTGTTGTTCGACGCGCCCTGACGGTTACTTCTTCATGCATGAGGCATTACGCGTTGAATAAACATGTCAGGGATGCTATTGTATTGACTGAACGATATAATGGCAATTTATGTAAATCCTCTACAAACTGCCATTATTCCACGCAAAAGCCAAATATTAAAGAGTTGATACAATGAGATATTTTTAGGACCGGTCTCTCCGCAGGTAAGTTACATCTCTGCAGAGCTCGTGAAACAGTTCAAGATTGGTATTTGTCATCACTATAATACTTCCACGAGACGTTTGACTGGTACATTGCTTCTATAGTGTTGCCAACATACAATAAGTCACCAGTTCGAGAGAAACAAAACTTTTACCGTCTGCCTTGAGTTGAACCGGTGCGGGAACTTTTTGTCTAATCACTTACTTTCCGTTAATGTGTTTTCATTGAGAGTATACTGCGATGAATTCGATAGTTATCTGCATATTCACGTTTTCAATATTGCCTGTCTTACGGAACGGGTTACTTGAGTTATGGAACCAATTAATAATTTGAGTTAAACTTTCATTACTCTTATATGCTGCTGTGTTCTCTTGACAGACTTCATTTACATGGTTACATCATCATCGAAGACAATTATCGACGTTGCAACTCGTTAATGATTCGTCTTCTTTTGAAAAAAAGTTTCATAATGCTCAGTAAAACTCCTACCTTGCATGATTCCATGTTTCCGACCGTATTAATACAAGAAAAACCAATTTCTGAATTACCTTCGACACCATTTCTCGATTACAGTTCAGTCTTCATAATTAGGTGTCTTAGGTGGTGAAAATACGCTGATGACATATCATACACAATATGTATGAAGACTGAAGCTACGAATGAAAGCCAGCCGGAGTGGCCGAGCGGTTCTAGGCGCTACAGTCTGGAACCGCGCGACCGCTACGGTCGCAGGTTCGAATCCTGCCTCGGGCATTGAGGTGTGTGATGTCCTTAGGTTAGTTAGGTTTAAGTAGTTCTAAGTTCTATGGGACTGATGACCTCAGAAGTTAAGTCCCATAGTTCTCAGAGCCAGCCATACGAATGAAAATTTGTACCAAGGTCAGGATTGGAACGCAGGTTTCCTACTCGTTAGATAGATGTGCTAAACACTACGTTAGCGTGGCTCGGTGGATCTTCACGACTGCACGGTCTACCCTAGTACGGCCTCCCTCCTACATATATCATCGATGTTTGAGACTTGAAAAGGTCTCTGGAACCACATATTTTCATTAGACATCATTTTATGTTGTTGATATACTAGGTTCTAAAATTCTCATGACTTCGCACTAACTTCCCATAGACACCACTTCCCTGAAATCCACAGCATAATTAGTAGTAGTTACCCAGTAGGTGAATATTTACTATGTCAACGGATTTTACGAGGTAAAAGGTCAGTAGCTCATATGTTCAAATTTTCGTAACAAAAACTTGCCAAGTCTTGGAGTTAACACCAGTCTTACAACCCAGACCATTTCATGTTTCATAAACAACGGAAATAAAAAAGGCTCCAAAATGTTGGAACCTATACACTTAAAAGGAATGAAAATACAGATTACCGCGGAAGAACATGTGGCAAAAGGAATAAAGATACTTCAAACAGTTACTTACGTGAAAGACCTTGAATACGAAGTACTGTGTATGCAGCAGCAGAGGCACTTGCATTGAACAAGTCTGAGAAGCGGTCATGGATGATCGATAACGTACAGGTATTGATAGAGAATGTGTAAAGCGCATGATTAAATTTTCGAAGAGCTTCCTGCTCCTCATCTTCAGGCGAAGATGATTTCTGGCAAATTGCGTACCGAAGTTTAAATGACCAAACGAAAAGCCTACGGAACCGTTTTCCACGGACAAAAAAGTTACGGTTCGCTGATAACGTAGCAGTGTGTCCCAAAACTGAAGAGGAATTGACAGGGCTCTTTAGTGAAATGGTGCGGTTACAGTACGTACTTAAAACAAAAATAAGTAATTTTCTGCGCTGATGGGCATAATGGATGGCTTAATGATAAACTTGGTCAAGAGACTATTGAAGAGGTGAACGAATTTTCCTATTTCCGAAGTATAATGGATAAATGATGAAGGCACAACAACTGCACAAAGAATAAGGGCTTTCTACAAAGAAGATGATATAAGACAAATTGTTGGTGACACAAAACGCAGTGGTTATTCGGAAATGAGGAGAATGATTGGCGAGCAACAGGACTCTTTCAAACCAACGGTAGCGTGTATGACTATGACACAACAAAAACAAAAGAAAAAAGATAGTTGCTTGAGAAGTGCTTCCAAACTCTGTCGTGGTTTGTTAGCAGTCTTTCAGTTACCGAGTTTCAAGTGTATAACTTATTACGAAAGCCGCACTTTCTCAAGGTAACATCTTAACGGATATGTCTTAAAAGAAGTACTCGAAATGGACGGGAAACGTACACTAAATTCGGTAAGTCTGTAGTCAGTAGGCTTCCACCGCGGCTTTATATGCGTACGTAGTAAGGAATAGTTGTAAACTCGAAAACTGCGAAAGTAACAGAAGGTAACTGGATTCACGTCGACTACAAGCACTGGAATAAAAAGACTAGTAAACGGTAACAAAATGAAATTATTAATCCAGAAAATTAATCCCCACAACCAAATGTTGTTCTAGTCGCTTCCGTCCGGAACAGCGCTGCTGCTACGATCGCAGGTTCGAATCCTGCCTCGGGCATGAATGTGTGTGATGCCCTTAGGTTAGTTAGGGTTAGGTAGTTCTAAGTCTAGTGGACAATAAAGACGATATAAATAATAAAAATCCTTATCGTATACTAAACTATCGATCGTACAATGTTAAAATAAATCAGTAAATATTTAGCATTACAAGGAGTTCAAAGAGAAGCCTTTATATAACATAACACCAGATGAAATTTGCTGTGTTCCAAGTAATTATGTTTGGCTTTGCATTTTGGTAGATGAACTGTCAAATTTTTGAAACAGAAAACACTACAGAGGTGCAGATTCTTATAAACTATGGGACTTTATTGCTGTTGAACAGAAAATTCTATACAAACTCGTAGTTAAGTGATTAGACAAGCTACACTGTCGGTAATATCTGAGAACGGCTGAATCTTCATTTGTTAGTGGCAACCTATCCGCTTGACTGAGAACACAGTCTCGACAGAGTACTGTGGCTTTGATTAAAAAATACCTGAAGTGACACAATTGGAATTTGGGTTTGAACAGATTGCACGAAAATCGTTAATAGTTTTTTTTGTTAGGTACCTTAAACGAAATTCACACTGAAACTGAAATTATAGGCATTACGGTAAAAGCGTTTCCGACGTTGGCTCAGCTATGAAATGTAGAGCATGCGGGATATTCGAAAAGTAAGGTTGCGAAGTGGAAACCACAGCGAAAATCGAAAATTTTCTATTCGCAACAAATTAGTGCACTTCTCAGCTGCTTCTCTACATTGTCGCCTCTCAGACTTAGAAATTCGTTGTAGCGTTATACCAGCTTTGCAGTTCTCTCGTCATAGGAGGCAGCAGCCTGTGCATTCTGTTATTTCTCTACGCCGTTGTGCAGTTCGTTGTCTGTACCAAAATGTTATATCTTCATAACCGGCAGTTCATGTAAGCAAAGACGACAATCAGAGGGAGCCAAGTCCGGGTTATATGGTGGCTAACCAAACACTTCCCATCGAAGACAATGCGGGAGCATCCTCATTGCTTCTGAAGTATACGGCCGGGAATTGACACCAAGAAGGAGATGCGTGACTGGTACGTTGGTGGGATTGCATGAACCCAGGTGAAACCTCTCAGCGGGCACCCATACTTGGCGGGAGGCACTATTGTTCTAGACATCTTTACGTGTTTAGTCTGCGCTCAGAACCGAAAAGAGTGATGTGACGCGGTTGTGAGGCATACTAGAGACACTGAGCAAGCCGGCCGCTGTGGCCGAGCAGTTCTAGGCGCTTCAGTCCGGAACAGCGCTGCTGCTACGATCGCAGGTTCGAATCCTGCCTCGGGCATGAATGTGTGTGATGTCCTTAGGTTAGTTAGGGTTAGGTAGTTCTAAGTCTAGGGGGCTGATGACCTCAGATGTTAAGTCCCAAAGTGCTCAGAGCCATTTGAACCATTCTGAACACTAGCCAACATACCTGTGTAAAGCCTCATAGGACTTTCACTGCTGTCTCCGTTTCGCGACCTATCGGACCTTACTTTCCGAACAGTTATCGTAGAATGCAGACTAGGAAATACGGAAATACGCTCTAAGACAAAAAGAGAAAAAGACGCACCATGAAGGAATTACCCGAACGGAACGGAAATCGGTAGATGTGATGTACATGTAGAAACTAAATACTGAATTCAGTTCCAGAAAAATAGATTGAACTATTCAAGGGAAAGAGATTTACAAATTGAGCACATAAATGACGCGTTGGTTTCCCTCTGCCCCTTAAGCAACCCCTCATTAGGCTTGGCACTGAGCGGCGGTGTTATTCGATGTCCTCCTGAGGGAAATCGTGCCGCTTTCTGTCCCATCAGTGCGTTCCATCGTCAAGATCCCGTCCTCAATTAGGAAGAGATCCAGCGACCTTACTGGCCACGGTAGGTTTTGGCAAGCACGAACAGAAGCAGTAGAAACCCTTGCCGTTTACGGGCGGGCATTATCTTGCTGAAATGTAAGCCCAGAAGGGCTCGGCATGAAGGACAACAAAATAGGACTTAGAATATCTTCGACGTACTATCGCGCTGTAATGGTACCGCTGATGATAGCCAAAGGTGTCCTGCTACCCTCCTGGTTGTTGGGCCGTATGGTGGGCGACAGACAGGTTGCTATCACACAGCTGTCCAGGACGTCTTCAGACACGTTTTCGCTGGACATGGAGGCTCATTTCGTAGCGGGCCTCATCACTAAAGACAATTCTCCTCCTGTCAATGGCATTCCAGGCCGATGACAAGTCTGCAGACGCCCCGGACATCGGTGGCTTAGTATCCTGGCTGTTGCCCGCCATACGGACCGTTAACCAAGAGTCATGGGCTGGGGTGCCATTTAGTTCATAGCAGGATCCCTTTGGCTGTCATCCGCGGCACCTTTATAGCAGGGCAGTCTGAGACTGTTCAATGCCATGTTTGGTTGCCCTTCAAGGCAAACCTTCTGGGCTTACATTTCTTACATTTCAGCAAGATAATGCCCCCCCCCCCCCCGTAAACGGCGAGGGCTTTTGCTGCTTGTCTTCATGCCTGCCAAACTCGGCATTGGAGAAATATGGGCAGGACCCTCAACCAGCTCGCGATTGTGGCGATCTTAAGCGCCAGTTGAACCGAAACTGGCACGTTATCCCTCAGCAGGATTTCCAACAACTCTATCAATCAATGCCAAGCTGAATAACTGCTTGTATAAGGGTCACATTTGGACCAACGCGTAATTGACTTTCTCACTTTGTAAACCTCTTTCTCTTGAACAAATCATTCAGATTTTTAGAAACTGTAATCATCTGATTGTTCGCACATGTACGTTGCATCTACCGATTTCCGTCCCATTCTTTCGTGCTATACCCCTTTCTTGTGTATTGGCCCTACTACTGCGGAAACTTGTTTCTCATAAGAAATTCGGCAATGTAACAAATATCAGATCAAACTGAAATCATTGGTTCATATTAAAGAATTTTGATGTAGGTGTCTTGCTCGTTGTGGAATGCCTTACATTAGATAATTTACCCACTTGCATTATCTTCCGAGCTATTATGTTTCAAGTAGGAGAATCAAAATGTCGGGAGTATTCTCATAATTCTCACGGTTTATTTTACTCTGTCACTGACATTTTCCAAGAGTCGTGCGTACGCAAAAGGCAAGGTACCGATCAGACTCACCATTGGCAGTAGTTGTCGCCTCATATGACGCAATATTAGTAGCAACTCCCACATCGACAAGACGTCACTGTATACATACCTTCATTTTTATTAGTGCGGCCTCGGAAACTATTTTACATGCCAGACAAATCGCGCACTGCGAAGAATGCATTTTACGACAGTAATGAAAAGTTTTCGCTGGCAGGATAAACGAGACTGAATAAAAGCGTATGATGGCAAATTAGGACACGGTGTATGTGCTTCCTTGAGCAGAGAGAGGTACATTAGGCGGTGAACATCGTTGTTGCAACGCAGGTAATCTCTTTCTTTTTTAATGCAGGTGTCTACCCGGCAACACAGTGAAACACGCTGGCGAGCAACGAAAAATGAAACCTTCAAATGATGATAAATTATACGTGCCTCGGGCACACAGACGACAATAATCGTAATGATTCAAACCGCCACGTTGCAGACAGAGGAGATACTACATTCTGAGCTCGAAAACCCTGAATGCATGGTGACCATACATGACTTGCTGAAAGGCAGAGTGTTGTATCGAGAATCGCACCGAGTAAGAAACGCTGTAGGGACACCAGGATGAAGTGTACGAGATAAAATGGTTCAAATGGCTCGGAGCACTATGGGACTCAACTGCTGTGGTCATAAGTCCCCTAGAACTTAGAACTACTTAAACCTAACCAACCTAAGGACATCACACACATCCATGCCCGAGGCAGGATTCGAACCTGCGACCGTAGCGGTCGTGCGGTTCCAGACTGTAGCGCCTTTAACCGCTCGGCCACTCCGGCCGGTTGTACGAGATAGAATTTGGCCTAATTATCTGCATTGCGTCAATATCGTATTAACGACCAGTGAGAGACGGGGTTGTGCTTCAGAAGAATTAGCCAAGGTCTTGGACGCAAAGCATCAGCTGACAGTGTCGGTGCAGTTGCTCAAAGGATGGTGCACACGTTTGTCATCCTGATTTGCTACAGCCACGGCATATATACGCATGTCATCACTGCCTCATATTTGCACCCACTGACAACACCAAGCGGCCGCAGCGCATATTGGGACTTACGATGCACCTAGAGTGTCAGGTACAGTCTGCTACAACCATGTACTGGAAACTGGGCTGAAAGCAACGGGGCTTCTGCCCAGGCAACATAAACTCCCTCCCCAAACACACACACACACACACACACACACACTTGAAAGATCCTGTGTCTCAGCCTCCGCTGATGTGGTGAAGGATATCAACTGGCGCAATGAATTATTCATAAAGGTATTCAGTAATGAGAACACAAGCTCTCTCAGCTGATTAGCTACTGATATTTTCTAGGATAATAGTGGCGTATTGACGCAAAGTTTAGATACGTCCTCTACTCGTCGTACCCAAAGTGGAGACGACCAGTAATAAAAGCGTCGAAAACTTGCTTTTGTACGAGAAAATTTAGTGATATATTTACTTTATAGTCCATGAAGATCGGTGTCGATCAAGTTGATCAGCAGGTGAAAACTATCTATGGTTCCACGGTGGGAGTCGTCAGAACTCAAAGGTCATACAGGTGTTGTCTGTATAACTTTCAGCCGTATCGGCCCTATATAGCATGATCGATAAAGAGGGAATTTCTCCATCGCTAAAAAGTTTATGTCATCATTTCTCCTCCTATTCGGTCATTACTTCCCCCTCTTCGTCAATAATCCATTCACAGGCCTACTGAACGCTTACAGAACTCAACACTCTCTGTAATATTTAACAGTCTCCGTCTTTGTATTCTACATTTTGCGTTCGCATTGTCACTTTCTATAAGAAGTTAAGAATCCTCATTTACCTATACAATGTCCAGTGATTCAGTAGTTCATCACAGCAAACTATTTCATACCTCTGTTGTCACAAAATTTGTTTTTTGTCTTGTGTCATTTCTCCATAATTTCATTTCAAACGTTCACAGGTAAAATAATTACAAGAAATAGTAGTACTGAGGCGCTACCAGCAAGTGCCTATGCGAGTATGATAGGCGGAAATGGAGACGGAATTCGAGATCTGTCATCGTAGCAGGTGTACAATAAGTTCAAAATGTTGTAACATCCGGTGTCTCTTCTTTAACACCACACTAATACCGTACACTTGAAGAGCTCGAATAAACAGGGGAACATCGTTCTGCAGCAAGTAAAAGTCGAATTAATACTGTTAAACTAATCATCGCAGTATGCCGACAAATGATGTTCTCTCATCACTGCCGCAGTCCTTCAACACTCTCTCTTTCTCCTCCCCCCCCCCCCCCTCTCCCCCGCTTCCACTCCTTTCCCCCTCCTCCTTCCTGACCACGCCATTATACTTTCCCCTTCCACGCCCAATCGCAGTCCACGTCCTCTCCGAAAGTGTTACCACGACTCTATTGTACGTCCTCAACCACCTACACAAAACAGACCTCTCTTAATTCTACATTTTCTCCTTGGCTCCCACTTTTCCATTCTGTCCCCATTTTGGCATTCCCTTCTACGGTGAGCCGTGAAACGCTTTTCTTTGACGCTTGACCTTTATGTTCGCCGTGCGGAAAGAACTACCTCGTTATTCAAGTCACAGAAGTGTTCGAAATTTCGCAAGGCGCTGGCATAAAGCGTAGAGACACAGCTGGAGAAAGGCGACTGATCTGTGAGTGCAAAATGGGGATTTTCGTCGGTGTTACCAAGCAGTGAAGCGCATTACATAAGGAAACTGTACGTCTTCGTGTCAAGCTTATATAGAAATTAGCACACGCAGAAGCGGAAACCGTGTTAGACCAGAGTTTTACTGATTTTTTTACTAATTATTTCGCTAAACTAATGTACTACAATTTGGACGATAGACACAATGCACTGTAAAAGTTTTCTAGGAATCACCGTTCATTATTTTGAAGGCGATAACATGGAGATGGCTACTGTTGACATATATGAATTGTCAGGATCACATACAGGTGAAAATATTTCGAGCATATTGAAAAGGTATTGTAGTATGAAAAGTGGAAGTTTTCTACGCAATGTTGGACGCAGATACTTTTCCTGAGTGCAAGCACAGACATACATTACTAGACTGACAAAGACACATCTTTCACTGAAGCCTGACGTTTGATGAGATAAGATGGTGGCTTCAGGAAGTTTGTGTATCGTACTACTAGGAATTTCCGAAGAAAAAAATGACGCTCTAAGGTTTACGATGTGGTCTCTTTAATTGAGCGAATATCTGGGTACTACTTGAGTTTAACACATATACTATAGAATCGTTTGATGAGAAGAACGTCAAGTTTCATATATACACGTTTAAAGCAGACTGTATTTTTCGTAAGAACACCCAAAAGAATAAAGACACCTGTTATCAACGACAAATAGCACGATGTACTTGTAGTAGCACTTTCATGCCGAATATACTACTCGCAGAAAAGCCGAAGTTTATCTAAAGTAGGTACAATCACATCATTAAGGTACGTCTGTCAATACTAAATTCATTAAATCACTAAAAATACACGTAACCACTGCCGGTGTTTCAGGTAAGGCGAACTGTAATGTAATTATTTAATCTTGCACACAGTACAAAAGCAAAAATACGTGAGATGTTTCTAGCTATGCTTGTATTAAGACATGTTCCTTTCCTTCTATCATCCATTAGCTAGACGAAAAATTACAACCAAATGCGAAGCATGTATTGGCTATTATATCGAAACTCCGAAGGTAAAATAGTTATAGCAATTTATACCCATTTCTTACATCTGTTTTATCTGTAAATAAACAGCTGCTAACACGTCCTTTGTACTCTCGTCGCCATATTGCGATTCGCGATTCTTAAGTGCTCCCTTGAGTGACACCAGTGATACTGCATACGGTATTGCCAGGCTAGTAATGTATGTCTTTGAGTGCATGAGTGAAAGAGGTCCTCTGGACTCTAGAGATCATTGTTTGTTGAATAGTGAGCTGGCGTGGGAGAGAGAGAATTAGGTATCGAGCGTTGGCTGTGGCAGGTGTCTGTATTAGTGTGGAGGCCTAATTTCGGAATGCTGTTGCCCAACTTGAAATAAGAAGGTAATCTGCGCGCGTGCTCTATCTCTGCAGAAAGTGGTATGTAGTATGTAGGAAACATTTCCAGTTTTGCTTTGTAGATTTTCGTAACTCGGATTGTTTGACTAGTTGGTACGGTTCTTTCAGTATCTTGTAAATGCACAAACTCGGGAAAGAAATACATCACTCTGTACGCTTTTTCATTTTAAAATGGTGAATATAAATTCTGTTTAAAGAACTAATTTTCATGAAAATTTGGTCTAAAAATCTTACTGTTTATTTCCTAGTGATAAGAATTTGTTAATAACAATATCCCACGATGTAGGTATGTTCACACATTTTTATTTCTGCTAATGAATACAAAGTTGAATTGCAATTAGTTCTCAAATTATTGGGCATTGTGCCTCCACTTATCTCTTGCTTATTTTTAAATTTTGAAACAGACTAATTCAGACTCGCATTGCTGCTCGCGAGGTCCGACTGTTAACTGTGTATTATGTGGACATGTTACACTCTTGCATTGTGCATGGCAATATTTGTTTAAGTACTGCCAAAGCACCAGGGGAATGCGTTTGCAAAGCGTAGCTCTGCTATACTTCGTCGCAGAATTAATACAAGTGATTCCTAGGACTAAAATTAAGCATTGTTTTATGCACTTAGGAATCAGTGATTATCTTTTCACATTACATTCACTGAAACAATCATTGGATTGAGATATATTCCGATATTGCTTAATTTCAACCATTTCAGACAACACCTGCAAACCGTAGGATACAATTCTGGCATTGCTCATCATCAGAGAAATATTGGGACAATCCCGAAGAAGAACTTGCTGCAGGTCATCACCTTCCATACGAGACATGGAAAATCCTCAATAGACTGAGAACTGGAGTATCTCGGTGTAAGATGAACATAAAGTAATGGGGATGCATCTCAGGGGACGAACTGTGTGAGTGCGGTGAACCTCAAGTCCACCAGCACCTACTCATCAGCAGGATACTGTTTCCATGGACGATCTGGTTGTCGGCAATGCTAAGGCAGTCCGTGCAGCGGAATTCTAGGCAGCATATGGAATATAAATATGCACATATACTTCGTAATCATGTGTGTGTGTGTGTGTGTGTGTGTGTGTGTGTGTGTGTGTGTGTGTGTGTGTGTGATGTATTATGTGTAATATGTTCTGTTATGGACTCGTATAAATAAATAAATACATAAATAAATAAATTACTTAATTCAGTGATTGTGTAAGTGTTTTGCGTTCGAAATCTAAGTATTGAGATTATGTATAAAGATTATGCAGCAATAGAGTTATTCACAGGTCGTAGGTCACATGTTTTGTGGTTATAAGGAGTGCATGTAAAGTTCATAATTATGGGCGTTGGTAGTACAAACACAGAAGCTTCATACATACCACAAATAACAATTAAATATAACTTCTAGTGAGCATAAGGTTACAACTCGTACACAGCCAGACAAAGGTCTTAGATTTCATTGAGATACAACAATAAAAACACTCCTTTGGAAAGTTGAACTAGACATTCACACAGATAGGAACGTTAAAGTATTAAAGTTTCAATATTATTACTGACTGGTAACGATGGAAAATGAAGACGAGCAAAATAATAGCCGTTGACGCTGCAGGGACAAATATACTTATGGAACTCGAAACTGTATGTGAAAGAAATCATACAGTGTGTTTTGACCACAGGCTCAATTTGACAAACTGTCTGAGCTGATTAATGCTGTGAAAAGAATTGTAATGTGGTTTAAACAAAGCTGTGAGCTGGGAAAAGAATCAAATCTCATAGTAACTGGAAAATCATCCACTGGATGAAATACAACATTTGATACGATTGGAAGATTTTTGCAGGTGACATCCAGTGGCTGTTAATAGAATAAGAGATGAAAAAGTTCCCGTCTGAAGGCCGTACAGTCAAAAATCGGTATGCCAGTCAGGCAAAATCGCCGTCAGCACTGAACCAATCATCCCATCGACACACTAAGTTGAACATACCCGTTTGGTAAAACACCGTGTCCAGCTGCGTGAAGAAGTCTGTAACTGTTTGCTACAGATCCTTGTCCGACTGGCATAGTTGACACTTCAAGGCCTTTGTAAAGGGACGAAGACTTGATGATAGCGTAGGGAGAGATCAGGACTATAGAGCTCGTGCTCGAGTGTCTGCTACTTGAATAGACGTAACTTCGGCGTTACGGCATTTGCCATATGGGGACGTGCGTTACAATGACGCACCGTCCACATCGGTGTTGCTCGACAGACATGCTGCCCCATACACATTCTTCATTCTCCGATGGACGCCTACCAGTGCTTGTCCTTCGGCAGTCAAGAAAAGGATAACAACACGTTGGTACAGTTTGGAAGCATTTGGTAATAATGTCACCATAGCTAACGTTTCCGTATTTACCGCACGCAAGCCGGAAAGACACAATGCCACACTTATCCGTTGCCTACATCTCGGTTCTTATATACCCGCTTCGGTGTCGCGCTGCGTGGCACACACGCGGCGGCAACGACCTTAAACGGAAACTACAGGTATTTCATTGCCCCTTATACGAGGGTGAGTCAAATGAAAATCTTAAATATTTTTTAAATATTATTTATTGTGCAGAAGTGGTACAAAGCTGTATCACTTTTCAACATAATTTCCCCCATGCTCAATGCAAGTCATCCAGCGCTTACAAAGTGCATAAATTCCTTTAGAAAAAAATTCTTTTGGTAGTCCGCGCAGTCACTCATGCACCGCGTGGCGTGCCTCTTCATCAGAACGGAACTTCTTTCCTCCCATTGCGTCCTTGAGTGGTATCACTTGGGGCAAGGTCTGGTGAGTATGGCGGATGAGGAAGACACTCAAAATGTAGGTCTGTGATTGTTGCAACTGCTGTACGGGCAGTGTGGAGTCTTGCATTGTAATGTTGCAAAAGGACACCTGCTGACAGCAATCCATGTCGCTTTGATTTGATTGCAGGCCGCAGATGATTTTTTAGGAGATCTGTATATGATGCACTGGTGACAGTGGTCCCTCTAGGCATGTAATGCTCCAAAATGACGCATTTTCCGTCCCAAAACAGAGTCAGCATAACCTTCACTGCTGATGGTTCTGTTCGAAACTTCTTTGATTTTGGTGATGAGGAATGGCTCCATTCATTCCTCGCTGTCTTCGTTTCCGGTTGATGGAAGTGAACCCAGGTTTCGTCCCCAGTAACGATTCTTGCAAGGAACCCGTCACCTTGCCTTTCAAAGCGCCGAAGAAGTTCTTCACAAGCATCAACACGTCGTTCTCTCATTTCAGGAGTCAGCTGCCGCGGCGCCCATCTTGCAGACACTTTGTGAAACTGGAGCACATCACGCACAATGTGGTGTGCTGACCCATGACTAATCTGTAAAGATGCTGCAATGTCAATCAGTGTCACTCGGCGGTTTTCCTTCACTATGGCTTCAACTGCTGCAATGTTCTGTGGAGTCACTACTCGTGCCTGACCTGGACGAGCAGCATCTTCCACTGAAGTCACACCATATGCGAACTTCCTACTCCATTCGTAGACTTGCTGCTGTGACAAACATGCATCACCGTACTGAACCTTCATTCGTCGATGAATTTCAATAGGTTTCACACCTTCACTACGCAAAAACCGAGTATCAGAATGCTGTTCTTCCCTGATGCAAGTCGCAATTGGGGCGGCCATCTTTATACTGATATTGGGGCGGTATGTGTGCATCTGCACTATGCTGTCACCTACAGGCCATTCTGCACGCTGTTCGTAGCACGCTTACCAACTTGCAGGATAACGGCGCGAAATTTCGATTTTTTACTACAAATTTAAGGTTTTCATTTATTCACCCTCGTGTAATTAGGTGCCGCGCTGGTGCACAGGGCGCAGATATTGCACGTCTGGCAGGTGTATGTGACATTCAACGGACTATAGAAGTGGATACTTGTGAAATTTGTGTAGAAAAATATGTTGCAAGCAATAAAGTAATGTCAGTAACTATTGGAGAGAATCTGAAAAGTAATATCAAAACAGGTCATGCTAAAACATTAGCCACATGCACATAGTTCGAAACTATATTGAAGATCGTACTCTTCTAGATGTTTTGCATACTCGATGGCAAACGAAACGATCGAGGATTTGCTCGCTGCTGTTGAAATGACTGAGGATGAACAACACATTGATATATTACAGGAAAGCAGAGAAAATAAAATGGTTTATGAAGCAGAGAAGTGGGTAATTCTCAAACTGCAACGGAAACGGACCTAGACATGCAATTCAGTTACTGTCTGAAAGATCGCCTGTTATATCTCAAAAAAAAAAAAAAAAAAAAAAAAAAAAAAAAACCGTAGTATTCAGTCTCGTACTCACCTGAAGATGGCTTCATGTTTGTTAGCCGAAATATCGTGCCAAGATGTCAACGTGATCCGGCTGCAAGCCCGAAATATGATGGACCAAAAAAAAAACCTATTTGAAGTATGAAATCACATCATCGGTACTGTAAGTAGGTTGTTTAGGTTTTCTTGTTGGTAACGCCACGTAGCGCTCTGTATGAAAAATCACTGGCTGTGCTGTGTGCAGTCTGTGGCTAGTTTGCATTGTTGTCTGCCATTGTAGTGTTGGGCAGATGGATGTGAACAGCGTGTAGCGTTGTGCAGTTGGAGGTGAGCCGCCAGCAGTGGTGGATGAGGGGAGAGAAATGGCGGAGTTTTCAAATTTGTAAGACTGGATGTCATGAACTGCTATATATATTATGACTATTAAGGTGAATACATTGTTTGTTCTCTATCAAAATCTTTCAATTGCTAACTATGCCTATCAGTAGTTAGTGCCTTCCGTAGTTTGAATCTTTGATTCGCTGTATTGCAGTAGTTCGAGTAATGAAGATTTTTGTGAGGTAAGTGATTTGTGAAAGGTATAGGTTAATGTTAGTCAGGGCCATTCTTTTGTAGGGATTTTTGAAAGTCAGATTGCGTTGCGCTAAAAGTATTGTGTGTCAGTTTAAGCACAGGCATGTATAATTGTTCTAAGGGGACGTTTCATACGTCGACCCTTAGCCAAGGATACCTCACTGGAATCTTCTGATTTTTTTCTTGTAGTTTGCGTAATTAGTGTAGCTATTGTTTATTGCTAGCGCGTAATTGTAAAGAGAATCTCCTTTGTAGTTGCAGTCTTTCATTGTTGTACAGTAAAACAGTTGTGGCATGCATATAGATTTGCAGCAAGTATTTCGCAGCTGCGCTTGCAATTAACTAGATATTATTTTCAGTGCTATGTTAATGTGTTCTCTTATTTTTGCTCTTCAAATTGTGCTTTTCTGTGTTATCGTGTGAAATATTGTGACAATAATGGTGTGTGAAAAACGTAACACTAGGCTCCAAAGTAAACTGAGAAATAATAGTGACGACGAGTGTAGCTTATCAGCACCACTGTGTAGTGAATTAACTGACATTCGACGTAGTAATTTGGTAATTGTGCATAGGGTAATGGAGCGGGCGGCAAATAATGGTGTAGACAGTGAAACAGGTAGTGAACAGGGAAGCATTATCGATCGATCGGTCGGCAACAGCTCGCCTCAGGAATCCGAAATGACAGAACACAATATTGCAAATACTGTAGACTTAGGTTTTGGGTCCTCACCGTTTTCTCAAATGAGTCAAGACACATTTTCTGCCTGTCAAAATGTGAATGTTGCCGGTGAAAATGCACTGCCAGAAAGCATAGAGAAACAGATTCCAGACACTAATACATTATTATTGCAATTAATGCAACAAATGGAACAAAATCAGAGACAAACACAGCAAAAGCTTCAAAAGTTAGACGCAATGGAACAAAATCTTCAAAAGTTAGACACAATGGAAGAAAATCTTCAAAAGTTAAACACAATGGAACAACACCAGAGACAAACACAGCAACAGTTAGACGCAATGGAACAAAAGCTTCAAAAGTTAGACTCAGTGGAACATAAGCTTGAACAAGCACGTGAAGATTTAACTACTGAGTTACACAACATTGAATCGAAATGTCAAAAAGTCTGTAATGGTTAAAAACACAAATTTGTGAGCATTTTCAACCTATTTTTTCGCGGCATGAAAAGGCATTACAGAATCACGAAGCAGCCATAAACGAACTGCAAATTATTGTTCATGAAAATCATGAGACCTTGCAAGCTAAAATTGACTCAGTTGCATATACCGATTCGGTTACGCAACTTGCAAAAACTCAGGAAAACTTAAAGGACGCAGTAGATACTCTGAAAATTGGTTCAGAAAGACACATGGAGGAAATTAGTTCATTATCAGAGAAAGTAGTTGAACTTTCGGATCAGCTAAATGATTTATCTACGAAGGTAGATGATAATCTGGATGACAAAAAACCGGTAGTCTTTAATGACACAGAAGAGTGCGAACAAATTAGGAAATTCAAACAAAATCAGAATCAAATAAATACGCAACATCAAAGAGAAATCCGGGAAGTACAAGATCAGCTGACACAGGTAATACAAGAATTACGTATTTCAGAGGACACTCGCGCCCCAATACGGGAAGAGGGACACAGAAATACAGAAAAGCCACAAAATAATAACACAGGGCATTTCGGAAATTATGAAAGAAATTGGCAAGGTGCACCGAATTTTGAAATGGAACCGTCGAAACGACGTAACAATGACCGATATGCGACTCGCCGACATAATGATTTTGACTATAAGATGTTCATTACTACACGTAAATTTAAAACATTTAAGAATTCTGGCAACGACATTCATCCACTAGCGTGGCTCCATCAATTCTCTCATAGTTTTCCTCCCAACTGGTCGTTAGAGCACAGATTAGAATTTATGTGTGGCTACTTAGAGAATGAACCAGCTGAAAGAATGCGATCAGTCATTCACGATTGTCACAGTGAAGGAGAATTTTACCATGCATTCCTCTCAGCATACTGGTCTCAAGCTACACAAGACCGAGTAAATTCTTTCATCATGATGATGAAACACTTTGAACAATCTGAATTTTCCAGTCTTGTCAAATATTTTGAAGACATGTTGCACAAGAATCAGTACCTGTCAAACCCATACAGCCCCTTAGAACTCATCCGCATTTGCTTAATCAAATTACCTGAACATTTACGGCATATTATTTTGGCAGGACGTTGCAAAGACGACATTGACGCTTTTCAGGGACTGTTACAAGAACTGGAAATTGACACTGACAACCGCGGAAATCGCGGAACGCGAAAACAGGAATACAACAATTACAGGTCACATCCGTCACAATTCCGCGACGAAAAAAATAATAACTGGACATGACAAGGCTATTCTCACAACACAAATCGTGACCAAAACAGACACCATGCGTATGACAACCATTGGCAGAATAATAGTTACAGAGAAAGATCGCTTTTCCATAGTAGTGAATGTGACAGAGACAACCATAGAAACAGACAATATGGGAACCAAAATAATTATTATCAAGGGAGACAGAATAACTTCAGACGCAACAGGCCACCACGGATTTATGATTCCGAGAGAAATTCTCCACCACATGACCGACAAACAAGAAACTATGTCAACTACCGACATAACGACAAACCTGAATTTCATCAGAACTGGCGGGATTTAAACAGGGCTGGGCCCTCTGGGCAAGGTGAATTTGTAGAAGTTAGGTCTCCTAATCCCAGTAACGACGCGCGCCAACAAAGAAACAGACAATGACTCGCACCGCAGGCAGCCACGTGTGCCCGCTGGCTCAGGGAAAAATAATATAGACGCTAACCTTGAGAAAAATTCCAGTATCCTTTACCGACGTATACCGCATGATAATTGCATTCAAGTTCAAACTCTGAGTACTATGAAGAGTAAAGGATTGCACCACACTTCACATGTAAAACCGCTTACTGAGGGATAATCTGTTTTTTAACTTAGTCTTTGCCATAAAATTTTTCACTTCACGCTACTAGTACAATTTGTCAGACTTAGAATCTGTTAACGTGCAACAATGTTTGAAGTTAAATATCCAATCAAGAACCAAGAGAACTTATTTAAACAGAAATTACGAATGCATTGTTATAGTGAACAGACGACACGGTGTTGTTATTTGTACATTCTTGCTTGTTAGTTGCACCATCACGTAACGACTATAAGGCTCACATACTTAAAACATATACCGGCACTGCTATTGAGATTTTCATGCAACATCTTGGTTTACTTGACAAGACATTCTTTATTTGAAGTACTTTCTGTGGAATTAAAGATGACTTAGCACTTGGTTTCTTTGACAGCTACACAATTATATCATGACGCTACTAATGTGTGACACAATTTACATTGTTGCTTTTGTGCTGTATCTGCTTTATATCTGCACAGTTTTTCTGAATTCTTCTGGAAAGTAAAACATTTTTAATAGTAACTTTGTGGTATAGCTACAATAAGACTGCTTTTTTTTGTTTTGTAGCACAACAATACGTTACAGTGTAGTACTTTCTTCAACACGGCAATAAGCGTAATAAGTAAGATATCTATACGCAAAGCATTTCAATTTTGTTTATCATGAGGTAAGTACATAGGCTTCTGCAGATTTTAGCTTTCGGAAGAAAATAACTACGACACTTCCACAGAGATTATCTTACAGCAAGACGCACATTTAGCGCTACAGGACATGTATTTGAGTGATTAATTTTGTACTTAAATCATTTATTTGTAAAGATATTTGAAGTACAATGATACAAAGGTTTTCCGTGATACATTTCATTCCATTGCTGTAATCTGTAACACCTGAGGGTATAATTACATTAATCCTCAAGGGGGTATACGCTACTTTGTGTACCATGTGTTTGGCAAGCACAAGGAGCCCTGGCTAATATGGTATTTGCTTATACAACTTTACACATCGATACCATATTTCTCCAAGACACAAATAACACAGCTATATGATCATTTAACTGAGAGATAAACATTTTTTTTTTACTACATCAGTGACATATGTTTACGCAATTACACAGTTGGGTAACTTCACACTTATGAAATTGTATTTTGTCTGTACTTTGTGAACTGTTCATATTTTTCAGAACCATTGTGATACTATGAGAGTTTTGAACGATGTATTTGGTATGAGATCATGATTTTTAAAGTACATTTGAGGTAGATGATACTTTTGAAATGAGCAGAGAATTTTTTTAAGTTTTAAAATATGCAGAAAGCTACGACGATTTTGAGATGTGATTGATCTGTTATGATGTTATTATTATGACGATGATGTGTATTATGCTGTTGAGGTATGTTTATGATCAATTAGATGGTGCTATATGAGGAATTTGATTATGCTATGTATTTATTATGATGAAATATTGAAGAATGCCTACGAATATGTACATGTGTAATAAGGTAAAGAATAATGAGTAGTGGTTAGGGACGCTGATTTGTGAAAAAGGTTGTTGGAAACCAAGAATCGTACTTTAAGAGTTATGAAATGTATGTAAATGCATGAATGTATCACAATGCCGACGAAAATTATTTGGACACTGTTATATCAATAGGATTTTGTTTCTACAGATTTGTAACGCAAATTCTTGACCTGTGAAATATTTTTATATGAGACTGTCACTGTAGCGGAAACTGCTGTCATAAATATTTCCGTAAGAAAGTTAAGTGACCACCTGCACGTAATGCGTCGTGGGCACCCAGCTGTGTCAGACGCCTGGAGAAAAAGCCATTAGTGTGTGCCTTTTCAGAGGCACAGGTAGAAAAAAAAGGGGAGGCCATTATCCTTGCTATTGACATTCCTTTGTAGAAAGCATCACAAATACGACACGCTCAAACTTGAAAACATATGATTATACTGTGGAGCTCTTAATTTATGATATTTACTAAAATGCCTAATGAAACGATGAGAAACATTTCACGGCTATTGTCTTGCTAGTTGAGAGACATGCCATATGCCTTGCTTTATATATTTATTTACTGATTTTGTTTAATATCAAGTTTCTAGCTGCAGCAGCATTGGTTAAAATAAAATTTAATAGATGTACTAATATAAATATTTTATGCCTACAGATCCAGTAAATAATTTTATGATCTATTCAAAAAAAACGAAGGAGCATAAAAAGATATTTCCCTTCACAGGAATTGCATACGGAATTTTCTTTTCAACTACTTGGTAATTTTTTTGGTAGAATAACTTCTTGTGGTGCACCACTTTAATTACATAGACATTAAGATGTGAATATAAATTTCCCTTGTATGCATTGTTGTCTTTAATGTAATATTTTTTTCTGCTTGAGCTATGTCATGTTCAGATAAAAGTTATTGCATTTGCTGCTGCTGTTTGCCAGGCATAGTGCTACTAAATTTCACTTTGTATTACTCTGTTAAGCTAGTTTTACTACTGATTTATTTTTCATGTTGCTGCACATTGGCTCATATTAGTTGTAATGTTGCATTGCTTGGTAATTTAGATTCACTGTAGCTTGCTTTGAAATTTTCCATTTTTTTTGTCATTGCTGTTTGTGTTAATTGTTTTGTGCTGCTGCATTGCCTCATCCCTTAGTTTAGCATCTGAGCTCAGTAGATTTAAGTTAGCTTAAGAGGCTGTAGCCTATAAGAGAATGAGTTGCGATGAATTTGAAGAAATGCACGAAGAGGCTATATGAGAAAAGTACAGAAAGCAGGTATAGATAGGACGTTTGGAAATAATGAAGAACGAAGGGAGATCTCCGAGAAGCAAAGAAAGTTTTGTTTGCAAAATACTGCAGTAAAACAAACCCTGTCCTTTCCTTGTGTTATCCCACTATGTGTTTGTGTACCCTTGTGTATTTATGTCCTTCCTGTCTTTATGTGTTTATCTGATAAGAGATATGTTGTAGAATTCTTCTAATGATGTGTTATTTACTTTGTAAAGATGTTTAGACATTATTTATTCTGTTTTGTTTTAATGCTCATGTGTGAAGTTGATGTTTCAAAAGTTATTCTGATCTTTTATGTATGTACTTATTTCTATTCTTTTGTAAAGCCTGTTTTACTACAAATGTTATCTGTATTGTTATGTTCTTTAATGATGTATTTTGTACCTTTGTGATTGTATTCTCATGTTATAAAATTGTAATTGACATCAGTTCATCAAATTAAGTAACTTGTAAGTTACATTTCGCTGCACACGTTTCTGTTGGTCATAATATATGCACAGTATGTGAGAAGTTGGGACTGTTAGTGCTTGCACGTGTGTTGATAATTCAGCAAGGGACTGGATAACAGCATTGCTGGTTCTAAGGACATTTCAAAAAAAAATTTTTGGTAAGTGCACAAGTGGTGGTTTATGGACTTGCTATATTGTCTGCAAGACTTCTAAGAACGATTCCAAAAACTTTGTGCGTGCACAAGTGGTGGTTTATGGACTTGCTATATTCTCTGCAAGACTCTTCGATGGTGATTGTGCACCTGCACAGTCGCAACAGATGGTTGCTGGCCGTCTCTACAAGGACTATAGTGGGTCTGCATCTTTGATGACTCACCAATACCATTACTTCTACAAGGACTGCACTGAGTCTGCACCTTTGATGACTCACCAATACCGTAATCTCCACCAGGACTACAGTGAGTCTACTCTGTGATGACCTAACTACCAATATTCTTCAATACGTCGAATGACTCTGCTGTGGGTTTGCTCTGTTGTGGCCCATTACCTGTCTGCATGTCGAGAGTCAGCACTGTCTTTCCATTGGAAGGACAACACTACTTCTTCAAGTCTGCATGGAAATCCACTACTTCTGTGTGCATTTTCTTTTACTGCTCAGACTTTGAGAAAAACACTGCAATTTTACTGTGGTGAATGATCAGGACTGTCTTTATGGACTGTGAAAAAATTTAAGCTTTTGACCAATATTGTATCAATAAGTGTGTGCATTTGATATCTTTGTTATTGTAATTATGAAAAAAATTTTATCAAATCATTATTGGCCACTGCCCAAAACAATTTGTAAAATTTTTTGTGGGGAACATGGGGGCTATGTAAGTAGGTTGTTTAGGTTTTCTTATTGGTAACGCCACGTAGCGCTCTGTATGAAAAGTCACTGGCTGTGCTGTGTGAAGTCTGTGGCTAGTTTGCATTGTTGTCTGCCATTGTAGTGTTGGGCAGATGGATGTGAACAGCGTGTAGCGTTGTGCAGTTGGAGGTGAGCCGCCAGCAGTGATGGATGAGGGGAGAGAAATGGCGGAGTTTTGAAATTTGTAAGACTGGATGTCATGAACTGCTATATATATTATGACTATTAAGGTGAATACATTGTTTGTTCTCTATCAAAATCATTCAGTTGCTAACTATGCCTATCAGTAGTTAGTGGCTTCCGTAGTTTGAATCTTTTATTTAGCTGGCAGTAGTGGCGCTCGCTGTATTGCAGTAGTTCGAGTAATGAAGATTTTTGTGAGGTAAGTGATTTGTGAAAGGTATAGGTTAATGTTAGTCAGGGCCATTCTTTTGTAGGGATTTTTGAAAGTCAGATTGCGTTGCGCTAAAAGTATTGTGTGTCAGTTTAAGCACAGTCATGTATAATTGTTCTAAGGGGACATTTCAGTACTACCCATCCAAAACTACACTAATGTGTATTAGCTGCACACTGAGGAGGGCGAAGCCACGAGATAGCGATGTGCACGCACATTGAAGCTACAAAGAAACTGATATAGGCATGCGTATTCAAATACAAGGATATGTAAACAGGCAGAATACGGCGCTGCAGTCGACAACGCTTATGCAAGACAACAGGTGTCTGGCGTAGTTGTTAGATGGGTTAATGTTGCTACAGTGGCAGGTTATCAAGAGTTAAGTGAGTTTGACCGCACGAGCGATGGGGCACTGCATATCCGAGACAGCGGTGAAGTGGGGAATTTTCCGTATGACCATTTCATAAGTGTACCGTGAATATCAGGAAGCCGGTAAAACATCAAACGTCCGACATCAATGCAACAGGGAAAACATCCTGCAATAAGCAAATTGCTGCAAAATTCAGTGCTGGGCCATCAAAAAGTGTCAACGTGCGAAGCGTTCAACATCTTCGATATGAGCTTTCGAAGCTGAAGGCCCACTCGTGTACCCTTGATGAGTGCACGACACAAAGTTTTACGCCTCGCCTGGGCCTGTCAACACCGACATTGGGCTGTTGATGACTGGAAACATGTTGACTGGTCGGTAGTGTCTCGTTTCAAAGTGTATCGAGTGGAAGGACGTCTACGGATGTGGAGACAACCTCATGATTCCGTAGACCCTGCATGTCGGCAGGGGACTGTTCAAGTTGGTGGAGGCTCTGTAATGGTGTGGAGCATGTGCAGTTAGAGTGATATACGGCATCTGATGCGTCTAGATACGACTCTAACAGGTGACACGTACGTATGCATGCTGTCTGATCACCTGCATCCATTTATGTCCACTTGGACTTTGGGAATTCCAAGTAGACATGACTTGTGCAATTCCAGCAGGACAATGCGACACCCCACACGTTCAGAATTGCTATAGAACGGCTCTAGAAACACTCTTCTAAGTCTAAACACTTCCGTTGGTCACTTCCGGTCTCATTTGTGCTGCATTTTTTCCTTTACTGATGCCGATCTAAAGACGTAATGTCGCTGTCCACAAATGCGGATACCGGGTACAGGCTCAGGAGACTGAGGTGCGGGAGGTGGGGTGGGGGTGGAGAGGAGACAGTGTTTGTTACGTCATTCCTCCACCCTCTCTCCCCTCTCTACTCCCTGCTGCCAAATATTCCTTGTTATCACCCACACTTCTAAACTGCCACAGATACCTAGAATTTTGATACTAATAGCAATAAAATATTACTGCTTACATCAATATTTAGTGCATTACTTTAGCAGGATCTCCAAAAAATTTAATTCAAAAAATATATCATTTGATAAAAATTTCCAGGAAAATTTGAAAATTTGTCCTGCAGTTGTTTAAATAACTATATAGCAACAAGCTTGAACAATTTTGACAATGCCATAATATACACGACACAGTGTCGGGTTGTTGAGACAGCATTACCAGTATCTGACGCTGTGCATCCTTCTCAATAGGCGCCTTTACACGGAGTGTTGTCTTTCACTTGTTTCATCTCAAGTTCATCCACGTGGACACCCAGGACTGAAAATTATTCTGAATTAAATATATCTTGTAATTTTCTAAATTCCTTTGCACCTGCAATACTCTATGTTTTCATGTTTCTTTATTCTCCAAGTGATAGCCAAGAAATTTGTAAACTGAGACACGCAAAAATATGCACGCTTATAATAACATGTTCTTCGCGTTGGGGGAGGAGGGGGAGAGGGAGGCGAGGGAAATAATGTCCCCTTCCCTTCGAAACGCGCCTGATTGTGAAACGATTATCCGCTTTCACTCTCAAATTTCTCAGGAACTCAAATGCCAGACAGTTCTGCACCATCACTGCTCCACTACTCTCTACAACTATCGTTCAGCCGTTTAATCCAGTGTTTCCTTCTAGAGATTTTATTCCACTTATCTGCAAGGAATTTCTCATAACCCAACTAACTTTAAATATGTTTCCATTGAACGATTACTGAACTTAGAACAGTAAGTGGTCCATACACAGTGAAATAGCTTCACATTGTGCCACATTTTGCATACTGCCGACCAGAGCGGCAGATGAAACTCTGTATCTTCGTGTGTTTATTTACAGTTTGCGTTTATTGATTACTTGCTACACAGCAGAACATGCTGTTGCTCATCTTACCGGAAAATATTTATTCATTACTAATTATAATCAAACTAGCAAAAAATTTTTACTGTGTGGCGGTGCAGTTCTGAGATAGTATCGCTGTCGGCTGGTTGGTTGATTTGGGGGAGGAGACTCAACAGCGAGGTCATCGATCCCATCGGATTAGGAAACGATGAGGATGGTAGTCGGCCGTCCCTTTCAAAGGAATCATCCGGGCTGAGGAGATTTGGGGTAATCAAGGAAAATCTAAGTCAGCATGGCCGGACGCGGGTTTGAACCGTCGTCCTCCCGAATACGAATCCAGTGTGCTAACCACCTTTCCCGGTAATAGTATCGATGTGGCTTATGCAAAACTACTTCCAGAAGAAATATACATGGCTCTCACACTACACAGAAATTTGTTTCTGTACTAATTCTTCGAAACAAATTCAGCAGGGGTATGTAGTGCACATAGCTGAACAAGTTTTGAGAAGTATCCCAATCCTTCTATAGTTTTTTTTTTTAGTCTCGGCCACAAAAACTCGTGTGACGCGAGGCTCAAAAACGTACATAATAAAATAATGTAACATATAAGACGGTCACTGTTGCCCTCTAAGGCAGTAAGTGCTGTCGGTGCAAGTATTGCTGTCCATTGCTTATTAAGAAATGCTTGTCTTTACGCCGTTTTGCCTTTCCACAAGTCAGCGCACTTTTTCCACGGGAATTTCAGAATGTTTCACATTTCTTTTATAGATCCTCACCATGGTCCTTTCGCCATTTCTGTCCATTAAATGTTAATAAGAAGAAGAAACAGTCTCAAACGACTTTCACATCGACAGCACTCGAGACTAATCTTCCCTGTTTTACATACGAAAAAGTGATAAAGTAATTGCTTCTTCGTGAGGAAGGCAAGACAAAATCACTTGTAAGTCACTTATACCCAAGGTACGCCAGCTCTGCCGTATTAATTGAAACAATGGTGATGTTATTCTCTTGAGCAGTCTTAGAAGATACACTAATCTAGAAGCATACTGCACACTTCCTGAGGTGGACCATATGATGCCGAAAGCGTTGAGGTGACGATCAACCGCTGCTCTCACTGAGACTGCTCGGAACTGGTTCCAGGAGGGAAACATCTCGCTCCATGGTATACGAGGTGTGGTAAACAGGATTGACGCTAGCTGCCCTGGAGATCAACCAACCACTATAATTTCACTGTGTTCCTTAAAACGTTCTAACACAATCTGGAAGCAATGAGGTGATCCATTTGAAAGCGCCCACTGCCTTTCAACTTTTGCCTGTGCATATATAGCATCCATGTCTCCGATTTTAACATCCTTTTTGCATGACATTTGACCAGGGAACGTACTTGCATGGAGGACACATTCTTGTCTAGTTCGCCGGTAAGACATGTTAGCAGACGTCTCTTAGACACCATTTGATCACATGCTGGGTGTCTCTCTTAAGGGTTGTCAGCCGCATTTTCTCTGATGTTTCGGCAGATACTTGCAATTTTCTTTTTGCACTGTATAGCGGGAGTCAGCCCAAAACTTACTGTTCGCCGCGTCTTTCATGCCACACCCTGTGTCAACAGAAGGCATCGGTTTGTTTCGAGTTACAAAACACTCGAATCCTACCATTCACACTTGCCGACTAAAACACTGACTAATACGCCCAGGCCATCGTTTTCTAGTCGTCTAGGGTCCAACAGATACGTTCATGAGCCGAGGAGAGACGCTGCAGGCGATTTCGTGCTGTTAACGAAGGCTCCTGCGTCGGTTGCCTGGTGCCGTAGCCCATTAACGCCAAATTTTGCCGCACTCTCCTATCAGGCACGTTCATAGAACGTGTCACATTGATTCCTGCGGTTATTTCAGGCACTGTTGCTTGTCTGTTAGCACTGACACCTCTACGAAATGCCGCTGCTCTCGGTCGTTAAGTGAAGGCCGTCGGTCAGTGTGTTGTCCGTGGTGACTGACAATGCCTGAAATCTGGCGTTATCGACACACTCTTGACAGTGAAGATCTTGAAATATTCATACGATTTCCGAAACGGAACGTCCCATGCGTCTACCTCCAACTACCATTCCGTGTTCAAAATCTGCTAATTCTCGTCGTGCAGCCACAATCAAGCCGGAAACATTTTCACATGAATCACCTAATGACAAATAGCAGCTGCTCCAATGAAGTGTCCTTCTACACTTCGCCTACGCCATACCGCCTTCTACATGCGCCGAAGCGCCGCAGAAACTGGTACACCTGCTTAACATCGTGTAGGAAGACGCCAGCAGGCGTACGTGCCCCAAAACGACGTAGCATGGAGTCGACTAATGTCTGAACTAGTGCTGGAGGGAACTGAAGCCATGAATCCTGCAGGGCTGTCCATAAATACGTAAGAGTATGAGGGAGTGCAGATCTCCTCTGAACAGCTCATTGAAAGGTATCCCAGATATGCTCAATAATGTTCAAATGGCTCTGAGCACTATGGGACTTAACTTCTGAGGTCATCAGTCCCCTTGAACTTAGAACTACTTATACCTAACTAACCTAAGGACATCACATACACCCATGCCCGAGGCAGGATTCGAACCTGCTACCATATCGGTCGCGCGGTTCCAGACTGTAGCGCCTAGAACCGCTCGGCCACACCGGCCGGCGCTAGTATTATTATAATCAGTGCTTAGTTTCTCAATCGACATTAACAGAAGACAAGTGCTCCTTTAAACTTTGCGCTGCATTTAACAAGCAAGGTTCGTGCAAACGTAAATTACCTTCAAAATGTTCACCTACTTGGTGGTGAGAAGAAAAATTTATTTCATGTCCTCCAACCAAAAGTGTTGCTGAATGAAAGGCATCTTGGTGCTTTTCCGGCAGCACCAACTCCACTTCTGCTAACACTGCCGGCTGCATCCAGAATGCACCGGAGTGAATCGTAAAAGGAAGTGTATTCGGTCCAGAGGCTGCAAGGACATCCCATATTCGTATCTGATACAACGGCTGGAGTGAAAACTGTTGTCTGATAACGGCCTTGTAAACTGTAACAAGAATGTTACGATATTAACATTTACGCCTTCAAACTTAACGTTTTGTGAGCCCAAGGTTTCTTGCCTTTCGTGGCCTTATTCTCCCTTTTCTTTTTCCCTTTAAACTGATGTAACAATATTAGATGTGTATTTTTAAGCGACAGTTTTATTCTAGCAGAATTCGTGCGTGAATTTTTCCGTTCTAAGAAATTCCGATTCTTTCTACAGTAGCCTCCAGCAAAGTGGAAATTCCTACCAGATATTACATTGCAAACACGCAAATAAAGTACGTGAATTTCGCTTCGGTTACGAACCCGATATTAACTTTTTGTGGTAGTCAAACAATCAAAAGCACAGAAGAAAAGATAAACGACAACAGATAAACGTCTTCCTCGAGCTCAGTTTCCACACAGGCAATACCAGTAAAGACAAAGGCCTCCGATAAAGACTGAGATGTAAATGGAAGAAGTGTTACACCATGAAGCACCAGTCCGCTCTTTAACAAACTTCGTAGATAATACCATCACGCAGCGGGTATTAAGTGATTTCTCTTTAATTCCAATCAGAGTTAATGGCCGCCATAAACGTCAGTATGAGGTGTTACCCCCAAGTGTACGGACAGAATTTTTCGTGGGATGGGTGAAAACAGCCTCTGAATGATATTTTGAGTGATTTTTTCTCATACTGAAACACATGCTTCGGCAGTACTAGAAGACTCACAGGAGGAGGTTGGTGTGAATATACATGTCTTCACGTCGCATTCCATGCATGTTTCATGGTGACAAATCAGAGGACTGGCCAGGCTAGTCAAAGATCCGTACATTCCTCAAGGCCTCTATGAAATTAGCTGTAGTGTAGGCTATTGCACCATCCTGCTGGAAAACGTTATTTTATACCCTGGACAAGAAGGTTATGACAAAACAGTTTACCTTCCTTGCCAAATACTGTTGAACAGTCAGTCTCACTTCAGAAATTATCACATCAGTCCTGTCGTCACAACCAATAGCTCCTCACACCGCAGTAGCGTGCATTCAGTGCATGCAAAGTACCCGTAGGCACTGATCACCTGCAAACAAAGGCGAATGTAATAGTAACATTAAAGTTTTGTAGCCTTACTGCCGTGGGCTAACGTGCAATATTACACAATATTAGCGCTGCTGATTCTTGTTCTCGATAAAAGTCGTTAAGTTCGCGCCCACTTTAAGTTACGATTCAGGCAAGTATGAACGTTCTCTGAACAGGCTGCACAACCGGCAGCTGGAACGCCGGGAGGAGCCACTACTCGCTATGCCCATCCGTTCACCAGGCCCCACAGTTTAGTGAGTGTGGGCCTGGTGAGAGGTTAGAAGACAGTCCAAAGGAAGACATTACGCTGCAAAACAGCCAAGTATTCCGCAAAAAGTCTGGTTCTCCCAAATCAAGCTGTCTCGACGTCGTACCACCACTATAACAGGCACCCAGCCAGGTCACGGCTGATATCCCTCACATCTTTATACACACATCAAAAAAAGTTTTGCATCACCCCAGTTCCAAAAACTCATGAAGATAGACAATGACTGTGGACATTGTATCACAGACACAGTCCCTTTGACTGTTCAGAGATGTCACTAAACCCGCCCAAAGATGTAAACAACCATGCATGAGCAGCGACGATTAGACAGAGGGGGTTCGACAACCTATCAGTTCCAGTCATTCCACCAGAAAGGAGGTACACGCTCATGTTGCCTGTAGTTCAACCATGCCTAGACGGTCAATACCACGGTTCGATCGCGTCCGCATTGTTACTTTGTGCCAGGAAAGGCTGTCAACAAGGGAAGCATCCAGGCGTCTCGGAGTGCACCAAAGCGATGTTGTTCGGACATGGAGGGACAGAAACTGTCGATGCCATGCCTCGCTTAGGCCGCCCAAGGGCTACTACTGCAGTGGATGACCGCTACCTGCGAAATATGGCTCGGAGGAACTCTGACAGCAACGTCACCATGTTGAATAATGCTTTTCGTGCAACCACAGGGCGTCGTGTGTTACGACTCAAACTGTGCGCAATAGGCTGCATGATACGCAACTTCACTCCCGACGTCCATGGCGAGGTTCATCTTTGCAACCACGACACCATGCAGTACGATACAGATGGACCCAAAAACTTGCTGAATGGACCGCTCAGGATTGGCATCACATTCTCTTCACCGATGAGGGTCGCATATGCTTTCAACCAGACAATCGTCGGAGACGTGTTTGGAGGCAACCCGGTCAAAATGGTTCAAATGGCTCTGAGCACTATAGGACTTAACTTCTTAGAACTTCGAACTACTTAAACCTAACCAACCTAGGGACATCAAACACATCCAAGCCCGAGGTAGGATTTGAACCTGCGACCGCAGCGGTCGTGCGGTTCCAGACTGTAGCGCCTAGAACCACTTGGCCACTCCGGACGGCGCAACCAGGTCAGGCTGAACGCCTTTGGCACACTGTCCAGCGAGTGCAGCAACGTGGAGGTTACGTGTTATTTTGTGGTGGCATTATGTGGGACCGACGAACGCCGCTGGTGGTCACGGAAGGCGCCGTAACGGAAGTACTATACGTGAAAGCCATCCTCCGACCGATAGTGCAACCACATCGGCAGCATAGTGGCGAGGCATTCGTTTTCATGGACGACAATTTGCGCCCCCATCGTGCACATCTTCTGAATGACTTCCTTCAGGATATCGACGTCGCTCGACTAGAGTGGCCAGCATGTTCTCCGGCCATGAACCCTATCGAACATGCCTGGGACAGATCGATAAGGGCCGTTTATGGGCGACGTGACCCACTAACCACTCTGAGGGATCTACGCCGAATCACCGTTGAAGAGTGGGACAATCTGGACCAACAGTGCCTTGATAAACTTGTGCATAGTATGCCACGACGAATACAGGCGGAAATGATGTTTATGTTGATCTCTATTCCAATTTTCTGCACAAAACTTTTTGATGTGTGTAGGATGTAAGTTCAGCCATCTTCGTACTGCGAAGTCCACTCAGCAGAGATTACAGACCTCGATCATGTGATACTATGGTGTTCGCGTTATGGCAGACAAAACCTCGAGTTTTTAAGGATCTTGATCAGAGCAGATCTACATCTTTGACGGACCTGTCTCGCCAGCTGTTCACATCGGACTATGTATCGCCCTGTTTCTGCAAGAAGCGGATAAACAGTTATAAGTCAGACGTAAAAGATCCAGCGTGAGAAGATGTGATATACGGGCTGTGTACCCCGAGCTTAACTGCTACCAATGTAATTTGCAATGCATGTACTGTACGCACAATATAATATACTAGGTCTGCAACTACTCTTTCTAAATGGTTAACACCAAAGTCCAATAAATAATTAAACGAACAGAAATAAAATAAAAATTGAAATTTCTTTTCTGGTGGCACGGGGAACGTGCTTGTGGTTAAGATAAATGACTAATTACACGCCACGTATATAGTTTTATGTTATTTCAGCGCCATAAATATCCTTAAGAGTTTATAATAAACTTCATATAGGTATGCTGCTGTTGGTGTGATGGTAAGCAACAGAGCTTGCTGGGTATCGTACTTTTGAGCGGCGAAATCATGGAAATCAAAGCAAGGAAGCAGCAGAGTGAATGTGGTACTCAGAAGCGTAACATAATTGCGTATATCTACAACTGAATTATGCATCATAGTTAGAAATATTACATAAGGAGTCTCAATACGAATCTTTAGAAAAGCAACAAGTGGCTGAAAGGGTGTTTAATACGCGAAAGGTGAATAAACGCATTTTTGTTGAACTTGTACTAGTCAACACAACAAAAAGCTGAGACATCATTTAGAAAATTCCACTGTGTTTACAGGAGTGTCAATTACTTGACTGCTTCTATTTCAAACACACTCATGAAGAAAGGAGATAAGTGAATCGAATTTTGTCTCAGCTATTCTGCATGAAGTAACTGATGCATTTAACTTTTTGTAGGTCTGCTTAGTACTTCACTATAACAACCGTTGGTCTATAGAAAATTATCAAAATTGATAAACCGACTCAAAGTTACGATGGAGCTATAGTTATAACTGAATGGATTGCAAGCATTGGCAAACAAAATTTCTATTGCAATGTTCACTCAGCGTTTCGGTCATCGACTTACTTCAGTTTTATCGTAAGTCATATCAATGATGAAAAAAATGGGGAATTTATTTCCTCGTCTTGAATGGTCTTCCTACGTTTTTTCCCAAGCTGACCAAAGGACCTCGACTCTAGTTGAGGAACTAAAGGAGCGACTGCCTAAAGCCTCTGCCACCCGATGGAGTTCTACACCTCGTTTCGTGTAAGCCTTATATCGCAGTTAACTGGTTTCTTTTTTCAAGAGGACAATAGATTCAGATTAGTGGGATGAAGAAGCCTCTACTGCTGCTCGTGAACTTGAAATCATGGCAAAAGTTGTCCGTTTTTTTCGCTCCACGCACTTTTGTAAACATTTTCCCCCTCACTGACGACTTTGTCCAATGTGGAACAAAAATTAGTGGAATTCGAAAAAATAAGGAGAAGATTCACAGGCAACTTCTGGATGAACCAGTAATAAAATGCCCTAGGTACTATGCATCCATCCGTTTGGAGACACTCGTAAAAGTTAACTGTAAAATTTTGGACACAGTGATGGGGCAGTTATGAGATTCAGTAACGTGGGCTCTGTTATTATTAAAAACTTTTAAATGTACACAATTTTGAATATAAATAGTGCTCCCGGTACTTTCATACATTCACTAAAAGATAGCTGCTGACCTTTTTTTATATATTGTTTAAAATCAGAGCTGTTGGTTGTGTACACTTCCGGAGAAATGCGTGATAAAAGTACTGATGATTTGTTGAATATTGTCAAATGAACCCCAGACTACAAAATGCGAAGCGCCACGCGATGTCGACCTATCGCCGTATTATCGTCAGTTAGACATAATCAAATGCGGTATGGAGGGACATCGATCAGCAATCGAACTTCCAGCCGTTGTCGACATTCCTACCTTGGAGTCGCTTCCTCTCAATCAGGAAGCTCCTCGGTTAGCATCATGAGGCTGAGTACACCCCAATCCAGTCCCCTCACCAACGAAAAATTCCTGGCAGTGCCACAAAGAGAACCCCGGTCCCACGCATGAGGGTCTGTTGCGTTGAACACTCGGTTACACAGGCAGACTACTTCATTTGTAGTATTGGTTTTGTCCTGTACCGAAAATATTTGAAAAAGAAAAATTCTCATAATGATGACATTTAAAAAAAAACATATCCCATAGGTATGGACATATGGAGGATCAGTTTGTTGCAGTTCGCTCAAGGAGATGTAAGTGTAACACTTCGAATTTCCGTCGGCGTATTTATGTGCGCATCCGTAGTCGAATATAGTGACCACAAGATAATGAGAAGGTGAACCGCAGACTGCGTTTTGTTGGCAGAACATTTAGAAGACGCAGCAGATCCACAGAAGAGACCGCCTAAACTACGCTTGTCCGACCTGTGCTTGCATTGCTGTGCAGTACGAGAGCCTTACCAAATAGGACTGACGGAGAACATCGAAATAGTCAAAAGAATGGAAGCTCTTTTTCTATTATCACGAAATACGTGAGAGCGTCTCACGGGTATGATACACAAACTATGGGAGAGGGGACAATGTAATCATTAAAATAAAGGCGTTTTTAACTGCCATAAGATATTTTGAGCAAAGGACTTGCTACAGTGGACACACCGGTTCCCGTGTGACCACCGAAGTTAAGCGCTGTCGGCACTTGGATGGGTGACCATCCAGGCCACCATGCTCTGTTGCCATTTTTCGGTGTGCACTCAGCCTCGTGATGCCAATTGAGGAGCTACTCGACCGATTAGTAGCGGCTTCGGTCAAGAATACCATCATAACGACCGGGAGAGCGGTGTGCTGACCCCACGCCCCTCCTATCCGCATCCTCCACTGAGAATGACACGGCGGTCGGATGGTACCGGTAGGCCACTCGTGGCCTGAAGATGGAGTGCTTTTTTATGAGATATTTTGACGAAATTTCAATCTCCGACTTTCTTCTGCGAGTGCGAAAATATTTTGTTGGCACGACCTTGGAAGAATGATCGTTGTATTGAAACAACAAAAATAAGAGCTCGCAAGGAAAGATTTCAGTGCTCATTTTCCTCGCGCGCTGTTCGAGAGTGTAACGATAGAAAAATATTGTGAAAGTGGTTCGCTGAACCTCTGCCAGGCACTTAAGTGTGAATTGCAGAGTAGTCATGTAATTGTGGAAGTAGATGTAAAAAAAAACTATTTGCCGCATAATTACGATAAGTGAGTTGCGGATCGTAATTATGCTTTTTTAAACGTCGACTACACATATTAGACAAGATTCACAATTTTCAAGCAACACGATTACAGTTCGACACTAAAATGAAATAGCTATGATTATTCAATGTGGCTATACCTGTTTAAATAGCAGTCAGTACCTCTGAGTACTGCAATAAACTTCAATGTTCGATAAAAACAATCCCTGAGCCGTTCTATGCCACTGTGTTCGTCTCTGTGGCCGCGATAGGAGGTAGCCAAGCTTGCTGCACTGAAACGGAATGGATAAATTATTAATCATTAATATTGGGCATTGACTTCTGTTCACCATACCCTGACATCCTTATTACAACTTTCTAGAAACTAAAAGCATATTTAGAAGCTCATGCCGACAGTGATTTTTTTTTAATATACGCCGCGTATGCAGCAGCCTTCCTTGGATATGCGACCCGCGTCAGACCCCAGAAAAGTACCTCGGGCCGTGAGTCTCCATTTAGATGCAAATACTCGGCGAGTTTGTCAGTCGGCTGCAGCCACGGCCCTTGGACCCCATTACATACGGAATTCATGCCACCGTTTCTCTGCAGAAAAGTCGGCCTTGCCCGGTGACATACGGGACGCAAGGTCTTCTGCGAACTTTCACGCGTCGCCTGGGAGCTGCGCGGCACGCCGAAATGCCACCGAAGTTCTCGCTGACTTTTTGCGTCCTGCTGGAAAGGACAATGAAGTCTAAAGATGCCAGGCGCGCTGGACGGCTTCCAATTTATGCACGGAACACAATAGCAGCGCCACGTCCAAATGCCTTTTCAAATCGCATGCGTTTCACCGAAGACAGAGGTCCTATCACGTTATACTGTATGCTGGACTATACTGCTTAACAAGAAAAGATTTACTTGCAATTCCATTAATGGTGTCATTTAGCTTGTGTCGTATCATGGCTTTGAAGCACCGTATTCTCCTCAGCATGAGTAGATGTCGAAATGAGCTCACCAAATTGTTACGAATTTTGTAGACTGGCCCTGCTACCGCGTCGAAGAGTTGTGTGTTGGGTGAGACACGTATTTTCTGATCGTTGCTCTGGCTATTGACGATTCGCTGTGAGATTGACGTAACAACTAAATTATCAGACTGCCATCTAGCTCGGCGTTAGTTCATTGTATGTAAATGAAGGGCATTGTAAGCGTTCTGCAGTTTGTCAGGAAGGAAAAGCTGATGTGCACGCTCGGTCATGGAGTCACTGCCATTATAGACTCTTTAACACCTCGCTACTATGGAGTTTCCCATTCGTTCGACTCGATAAACTGCCTATATTGCTCCGCAATTACTACTGCGTCATACCGCATTATTCTGTTGCTCATTTGGGGATCTATGTAGGTAAAAATCGGTTGCTGCATGTATGAAATATCATCACTTGAGAACGGCTCGACCGATTTGGCTGGTTTTTTTGTTCGAAATTGTGATGAAAATGTTTGTATGAAATAATTTTTTTGGAAAATGCAACGGAAATGTCAGAAATCTGGATGGTATTTTTGTACGAAAACCTCAATGAAAGAAATGTGGCGATCGGTCTAACAGTTCTCCTGTCACTTGTTTTCGTAACCAAAAAATGTGACGTTCAGTTTGACAGTTCTGCTGTCGCATGTTTTCATAACAACAACAAATTAAGCCAGAGTGAGATTTTCACTCTGCAGCGTAGTGTGCGCTGATATGAAACTTCCTGGCAGATTAAAACTGTGTACCGGGCCGAGACTCGAACTCAGGACCTTTGCCTTTCGTGGGCAAGTGCTCTACCAACTGAGCTACACAAGCACGAAGTTCAGTTGGTAAAGCACTTGTCCGCGAAAGGCAAAGGTCCCGAGTTCGAGTCTCGGCCCGGCACACAGTTTTAATCTGCCAGGAAGTTTCAACAAATTAAGCATTGAATACTGATAGTTTGCGAGAAAGAATACATTTAAAGCGAAATTTTAAGTGTGTTATAGGTGATGATCATATCTTCAGTGTGTTGCAAAGAGTGAATCGATGTCAGTTCGTACTTATTTGATTTGTTACAAACGTTCAGTTAATTTAAGTTCGTAGTTTATTTCGTTAGAAAAAGATATAGTTAGTAAGGCGTCGAAATATCGGTCAGCGTACTCGCAATGCAAGCCAACTGAATGATCATCGAGTGAATGAGATTGAGGAAGAGCTTAGACAAGGTTTGGAGGCAAATCGAATAAGAATTTCTAAAGCGCGATCCATTGCGCTGGACACAGTCGAGTTCGTCTTGCTCAGTTGGCGCTTTCGCACGAAATAGTTTGGAACATTGACAAAACAAACTGCCAGACTTGTGTATCGACGGTAATCACATCTTCGATGTCTTGCAAAGACTAAATTGATAGCCGTGCAGAGTGGCCGCTCGGTTTGAGGGGCCATGTCACGGATTGCGCGGTCCCTCCCACAGGAGGTTCGAGTCCTCCCTCGGGCGTGAGGGTGTGTCTGTTCTTCTTAGCGTAAGTTAGTTTACGTAGTGTGCAAGTATAGGGTCCGATGACCTCAGAAGTTTGGTACTCTGGAAATTCACACACATTTGAACATTTTTTGACTGAACTTATGTCAGTTCGTGGTAATTTGGTGTGGTGCAGATATTCAGTTGATTTCAATTCATGGTTTATTTCTTTGGAAAAAAGTGCCACCAGTGAGACATCGAAATATCGGTTGCCGCACGCGCAACGCAAGCCAACTGGGCGTAGACAGCGTTTGGAGGCAAATCAAATAAGAATTTGTCAAGCGCGATCCATTATTATCTCGACCAAAGTCGAAGGCACGGCAAAAGGTACGCTTTTCATAATTTACAGAAAACTGATAATTATCCATGCTGTGTTTCCTAATGTTTCATGGCATCCACAGGCTTATAAAGAAGTTGGCTTAAGTCGTTTAGTGTACAGGGCAGTCAACACGCCATTGAGCAGTAAAGAAAGAGATACAGATTTAAACACAAGAAAGAAAATAACGGTTAATAACTGTAACACTGTAGATATTGTTAATAAATTGCTGCAAAACTGTAATCAGAACAGAAGGAATAAACGTAGATAAGGAAAAAATGAGCAGTGTCACTACGCAGTTTTCTGCCCAGTCCGACGAAGACAGCGAAATTAAGTGCATCGTGTCAAAGTAGTATTCCAGACAAACAATCCAGTGACATACAACCTGAAATATGATGTTGGTAAAAAGATAAAGAAGTTCAAAAGATCGGTCGTTTATAATATTCAGTGCACATCCTGTGATGCAGTTTGCTGGCAAACTGTAATAACATTTTCGGTCACATACGAGAAGATGGAGGCCATTCCCTTAAGCGAATACAACATGACTTGGAAACTCGACTTGCTGGAAAAACTGGAGATCACCATTCATGAAAAGAAATAAGGCAATAATCTGAATGCGCAAGGCAATTACAACGGAATGAGATTTCTTAACGTCTCTTTAGAATTATTTGAAGGCAGATACATAATTATAAATCTGCAATGCCTCTGACGAAATAGCTATAAGATGACAACCGTGCGCCTAGAAAGTGAGTAAAATATAGGCGACCAATAGAACAGCGTTACAGTGAGGCGAGAAAAGTCAGGAAATAGCGATACTCATATACAGGCAGCGATAATATCGCTTACACAAGGTACGAAAGGGCAATGCATCGGTGGGGCTGTCCCTCGCTCTCAGGAGATTCATGTGAAAAGGTCCCCGACGTGATTATAGCCACACGAGACGGGAGTGGCAGTTGGAGCTAGACGCATGGAACATTCCATTTCTGAAATCATTAGGGAAATCAATATTCCGAGATTCACAGTCTCGAGAGTGTACCGATTATACCATATGGCAGGCATTACCTCTCACCACCGACAACGCAGTGACCGACAGTCTACATTAAGGACCGAGAGCAGCGGCGTTGGCGTACAATTGTCAGTGCTCCCAGATAAGCAACAATGCGTGAAATTACAACAAAAATCAGTACGGGACATACGACGAACGTGTCCGTTAGAGCAGTGCGGTGGAACGTGACGATAATGGGCTATGGCAGCAGACGACCGGCGCGAGTGCCTTTGCTAACAGCACGACGTCGCCTGCAGCACCTCTCCTGGGCTCGTAACAATATCGGTTTGTCGTTAGACGACTGTAAAACCGTGGCCTGGTCAGAAGAATCCCGACTGCATTCGGTAAAAGCAGATACTAGGGTTCGTGTGTGTCAAAGACCCCATGAAGTCATGGATCCAACTTGTCAACAACACACTCTACAAAGTGGTGATAGCTCCATAATGGCGTGGGCTTTGTTTACATCGAAAAGACTGCGTCCGCTGGTGGAAATGTTAGTGTCCGACTACTTGAAGACCATTTGCAACCATTCACCGATTTCATGTCCCCAAACAACAATGGAATTTTTATGGATGACAATGCGCCTTATCATCGGCAACAACTGTTCGCAAATGGTTTGAAGAACATTATGGGCAGTTCGAGCGAATGAATTAGCCACCCAGATCGCCCGACATGAGTCCCATCGAATATTTATAGGATATAGTCGAAAGGTCAGTTCGTGCACAAAATCCTGCACCAGCAATATTTTCCCAACCATGGACGGCTATAGAGGCAACATGGCTCAGCATTTCCACATAGGACTTCCAATAACTTGAGTCCATGCTAAGTGGAGGTGATGCGGAATGCCGGGCAAAAGGAGATTTGGCACGATATCTGAAGGAATCCCATGACTTTTGTCACTTCTGAGTATGGTTGAGCCAATACTGCGATCATGCTGTAATACCGCGGACATGTCAGTTCATAACAAACCACGGCGCTGTGCATAAACATCAACCTGACCCTTTTGGAGCCCACAACATATCAATAGGCTGAGACCTGGTGCAGTGCGCAGTGTGAGATGGGACGGCCATTGACAGAAGTCGTCGACTTAACATAAGACGAGGACACACAGTTCAGTGTGTTTTATTCCATTTTATTTTGTGAACGCCGCAGTTGTGTCGGCATAGTTCTTCACGTTTCACCCTCATGAGGTAAGTTTTACAACCTGGACATGAGAGCACTGTTTCTCGATACACGTTGTTGAGTTATGTGTAGGACGATAATTAGGGTTGAATGGCCGGCCGTTGTGACCCAGCGGTTCTAGGCGTTTCAGTTCGGAACCGCGCTGCTGCTGCAGTCGCAGGTTCGAATCCTGCTTCGGGTATGGATGTGTGTGATGTCCTTAGGTTAGTTAGGTTTAAGTAGTTCTAAGTTCTAGGGGATTGATGACCTTAGATGTTAAGTCTCATAGTGCTCAGGGCCATTTGAACCATTTGAACGATTGAATGATAACAATTGTAACTGTATCTACCCGACAGCCTTGATGCGTAGTTTTCAGTGTGTCATGCAATAAAAGTGCGAGTTGTGTATCACATGACCGCCGTTTTCAGAATTCATGCTGGTTGGCGTGGGGCAGTGAGTCTGTTCGAGATACCTCAGTATGTTTGACGTAGTATTTTCCAACAAATCGATGCCAAGGATACTTGACGGTAGTTTTGTGGATCAATTTTACTAACCTTCTTGTAGGCAGGTGTGACCATTGCTTTCTTCCAACTCCTGGACTCGGTTTTAGTTCGAAAGATCTGGGACTGATAAGAATTAAAAGAGGTTCTAACTCAACGCTAATTCAGTAGAGAATCTGATTGGGATTCCACCGAACCTTGGAGCCTTGTTCAGTTTTGATGATTTCTGGTCTTTCTCAAGGCTACTGACAACAATTCCTATTTTACTCATCCTTTCAGTCGTACGAGGATTACAATTGGACTATTATTCGGGTTTCCCTTCGTAAAGGAAAATTTGATTAAGCATTTTTGCTTTTACTTTACCACTCTAAATTTCAGTAATGCGTCGTTCGTGAGCGATTGGACTCTATCTTTGGTGCCACTGACAGCCTTTGCATACGGCAGAATTTCTTTGGATTTTGTGAAAAATCATTCTTCGCAATATTCTCGTGATAAATCATCTCCTCCAAAGCAGTAGGAAGTTTGTTATCAACATCGGTGTTATTATAGGTCAAGTCAATGGGTTTAAAGTAGTAGTATAAAAGTTCCATCCCAAAGAATCACGGAATTATTGTTCAAAAATTGAGAAATCTGACGTCGCTGTTGAGTAAGACGGCTTCAGTGGGTTTCTAATCCGTTTTCACAAATACGGACCTTAACATTTCAGCTCTGCACCGTCTCGCTCCACGTAACTAACTGTTTAGTTCAATACAACTATCTGTTTCATTAAATCGCTAAACTGAGTAATTCAGAGGAATAACGAAGGTCTCTAAGGCGGAAGTGCATCTGTAATCGACTTTCCCCATTAACAGAATGTAGCTCTAGAGCTCAATCTGTCCAACTTTCTCTAGGACAACTCATACAACATACTACATACGCAAGTATTATAAGCAGTAATGATACTTCCAAATTATGAAGTATGCCGTGGAGAAAATAGAACTTCATCACTGTAATTACTGGGACCAGAGGTATGCCACGTTCTTCTAATTACAATAGTAACTTAACAGAAAGGACACGTGCTGTGGAACAAGATACCAAAGTAATGATAAGATACTTCAAATAGTGCAGCGTCACTCATTTTGACAGCTCTCTTCATGCTGCCAGAACCCGAGCAGGTTCTGCTGCCAGCGCACAGCAAAAACGAAATGATATGTTCGCAGTGGTGTTATTCGTATAATGGAGTTCGCCACTGAAACAATCTCATGGACCAATTTAGGTGATATCTTCCACGCAATACGCTCTTTATGGCCGCCTAAATGGGAAGCATGTAATTTTCAGTTTGCCTCCTCAGTAATTTTCAACACTTCGGAGCGACGTGCGTTGATCGCTTTCATCTTCGTGGGGTGTAGATCCTTCAGGTTTTTTCACTTCGTTCGCAACGAGAACGGCAACCGAAAACATTAATCCTAACTCTATTCACTTGCTTACTTTTAAAGAATGTGTGCCAACGTTTGTATGGCTGTATTGCAAGACGGGCCCTTGGATCAATATTTATAAAGTTGGCTGCCTGCATCTGCAGTTATATCTATTCTCGGCAAGCGACGAGGCTATTTTTGGGACCGCAGTAACTTCCCACCTATGATATCACACCTAAGTGTAGATGCTATCACGGTCCTGAAAGGTAAGGAACCGTCAGTCAGTACGAATGAGGTTCATTCATGGCATCACAATAGCCACTGAAGTGGGAGAGCTTGTTTGGGACCGGAAAATAAGAAGTCGCCAAGACAGAGGCTAATGTGACTCACTTCCATAGCAAATGGCGCTGGCAGATAGCTGCAATACTAAATCTATACACAAAAATATGAACTATGGTACGCAAGTAAAACAAGTACGCCGCTTCATTGTATCAATCTGACGAGTGCAGGGAGACTAAGAACGCGTCTTTGTGCCAAAAACTCTGTGCACTGTAGGTAATTTAAATGAATTATTTATTAAGTAGCTACTACCCGCGACTGAACTTAGATACCAGTAGTTTTCTTATGATGAGTGATGGTGAGTAAGTAAGCTACTGTAGGTGCAGTAACGTCACCTGCCATTATGTGTCTGCCTGTTCGGATGAGCATAGTTCATGATGTGCGGCCTGCTCTCCTCCCTCTTAAGCTGTCCGAACACACGATGCGTCAGCATGGGCCGCGTCGCTGCCGAGCAGTGCGTACAGAGGGGAGAGAAACGGAGCACGCATCTACGCAGTGGGCTGTTGAAGAAGCTATACATTATACAAAATTTGTACGTTTTGCAACAAATAGTGTCGAAGTATTGATTAAACACGTTGGAGATTGTATAAGCATTGTGTTCATTACTTTTAAACGTATCCTGCAGCACAAATCAACCAATAGAAACATTTTCACAGATATAATAAAGATTCAAAGTCAAAGAGTAAATAGCTTTTTCAAAGATTAACTATTTTCCCCAATTCGTTTAATATTCTTCGAATCAGAGTATCTTGTACTACGAACTTTCTAAAGTAGCTTATGTTCTTCCTCTGTTTCCGTACCAAATTTCATCGAAATCAGTTCCGCAGGTTGGTAGTAAAAATGTAACAGACGGAGTTACGTTTGCGTCTATAATATTATCAGAGATAAAACTTTCAATAACGATATCCTTTTTCCGTGATCATATTTTGATTAACTAAAGCTTATACGGCGCCCCAAGGTATGCCCAAGTTACCTGCGTAAAACCCATGAAAATTCGTCTAGTAGTTTTGAAGAAGTGTGTCCAAACAGACGCAGACACGACAGTCATATATTTATTATTAAGTTTGCATGTATAATGTAATGCTATGTAATGAAACATGAAACGAACACCAGCGGTAAGTCAGAAGGTATGTACCCTACACGACTGTGTACTAATTACACCACGGTTTCAGCACCATTTGTAATTGAAGTGTTACACGTGATCCGGCCTTTATTAAGTCGATTGCTAGTGAACATAGACAACGTCAACCATGATTGAGGTATCATTGGACAACATTTATGAAATAACAACACTCATTTAAAAATATACATCACACTTGAGTAACGTGAGAATGAATGACCTGTGATATCCAAATACTGTAATGACGCCGCACACACACGCACACAAACAGACACACACATCAGGGGAACAGCAGTGAAACATTTATATAAGTAGATTTAACACAGAGAAATGATTACTATTCAGATACAGCCATAATAAGAATAAGTAGTATTTTCGTAATCATTTCAGGTCAGACTGTCAATTAATGACCTCCATACCTAAGGCAGAGATCGTAATAATTCATTTGTATGTAGAGATCGCGCAATAAACGTAAGTAGGTAATTTAGATTTTAAGTGAACTAATGATCACTTAGATTAACTTTTATTTAAATTTTATATATTCTTCATACAAAAAAACACCTAGTGTTGTGTACCGTAATAATCATGCCTCCTAGGCGCATAATTTGAAGATCCGGTTGATGGAATAATGTGTAGTAATAAAGGTACATATGCAGTTGTACAAAAATAGCACGACAAGACACTGGAAGGGGTGGGGCAATGCCTACAAATAGGGACGGAGAGCTCAGCTGTAGGAAGGAGGATTTTTGCAGGAAGCTGTTCTCGGCAGCAGTTCTGGCTGTTTTTTGGAGTGGATCTTCAGTTCCAGTGTAGTCTCTTATCGTCGGCGAGTTAGATCTTTTTGCTGGTGACAGACCCGGTGCGCACGTTATCTTTTCGTAGAACTAGAAACCGCAATTGGCAGTAACGAATCGGAGTAGTATTTTCAGTGAGCTTTGCCATTAGTTTCAGTGATTCCCAACTTGGAATATGTCCTACAAACAACAAATGCAAATTTAAATATTAATATTTCAGTGTGGGTTACGACACCGCTGGTATTTTAACATCACCCTCCTCATTTAGAGACTAGTCTTCAGCTCTCCATAGCAGGTTTCTAGTGCGAAGCGTATACAGTCTCCCCCTAGACCACGAAGAAGAGCTGCAGAACCATGTGGGACTGTACAATTTTTGGAATCTACCTGGAGTAAGCAGTAGCATCAGGTCGAATTAATCGCGGAGGGTCGTGGGGGGTACTAATGGCAGGAAGGCCAGGACAATCGTACGAAACCATGTATTGTCGCGGACGTGAATGCTTGTGGGAACAATAACAGTTGGGAAGCCTCTCTATTTTTACCTTCGTTCGATTTCGGTGAGAGTATCTACGAGCAAGCAATAGATTGAGTATCCTTGGAACGTAGCTCTCTCGGTTTTAACAGTAGCGTCTACAACTGAAGTTGGCTGAGCTTCTTCGTGACGTTTACGCACTTACTAAACGAAACTGTGACGAAACGTGATAATCTTCTTTGGATCTTTTCTCTATTTGCTCTGTAATATCTATATGATAAAGCTCGCAGATTGGTGAACAGTAATTGAGTATGGGTAGCACGGAAGTTTCGTAAGCAACCTCCTTCGTGAAAAGACTACAGTTGTTGAGGATTCTTCCAGCAAGACTCAGCGTGGCATTTGCCTTTCCTAAAGTTAGCTTTATGTCGACGCTCCACTTTAAATCGCTCCGTAGGCATGCTCAAAGACACGTAAAGGATCTGACTGCTTGTCGTGGTTGTCCAGCAATCCTGCAATCATGCAGTAACGGAGCTCTCCGCCTATTCGTGAGCAATACGTTTCGGTTACTAATGGATGGGGTCAGCTGCATCAAGCTTCGATCCTCTGCAGCGTGGCGTCTTCTCCGTGTGCCAGAACATCATTTTCGAACTGCCTCGTGCGCTTTTAACTGCTCCTTACGCTGTCCCTACTACCCATCTTTTATTGCACGACGGACATGGTGGTCTAGCGCAAATAGCGTGCCTGGAAATCGAGAGGTCGTGGAATCGGATCTCGGTCGGACAGGGGATTTTTCGGACTTTGCTCTAACCTTACCTTCACCTCCCAGCGATAAGATGAGTGGCCAGAAACGGCACGTGGTTCGGATTACACTTCAAGCTGTATGACTCCTTAGCCCGGATGGAAAACGGGAGTAGGTTGTGGGCACAAAGGTCGCTGAAGTAGCGTCCAAATTAAAGATTTGCACCAGGCCACACGAGATTCTCATTATTATTATTATTAATATTAATATTATTATTATCATTATTATTATTTTGTATTGCGAATCTGTTCTGTAAGTAAATTAGGAACGCCCTCTATACCCTCCATAGTGTTAAAAATTTGCTTCAGATGTACAGCTGCGACAATAACTATGTAATTGTTTTTGTTATTGTCTGTCCTGTTTTTACTTGTGATAACTTATTCTATTCGGAATGATTCCGTTATGACGTTACAAACTTTCAGGGATGATGGAGAAGAGTAAATGTATCAATCTGAGGTAAGGGATCCTGGTCCGGAAACGATGGCGTCGCAAGTTATAAGCGAAAATCGTTCTGATATCTCTGACAGTAGTCCTCTTCCACTGTAATCTCTTTGCTTTTCTTATCTTATGAGGTGGGTATACGGACCAAAGCAAGAAAAAAAAGTCCAGTAAACAAGGGCTCTGAAACTCATATCTTAAGAGCTATTAGCACTTGTTTATCTCTCTACTGCCAAACACATCTCTGCTACTGAACAAGTGCTCAAAGCTGTTACGGTATGCACTTTATAGCCCTTATTTACTAGACAACTTTTTTCTTGTTTTGGTCCATAATACCTCCTTCCAAAATATGGAAAGCAAAGAAGTTGCAGTAGAAGAGGACCACTATCAGAGATATCAGAACAAGTTTTGCTTGTAATTGTCGATTCGGTCACTTACAGACCAAGCTCTCTTAACCTCAAACTGATAAAATTCCCTTTCTCCATCATCCCTTTAAGTTTATTACATCATCACGGAATCATCCTGTGCTGGCCGGAGTGGCCGAGCGGTTCTAGGCGCTACATTCTGGAGCCGCGCGACCGCTACGGTCGCAGGTTAGAATCCTGCCTCGGGCGTGGATGTTTGTGATGTCCTTATTTTAGTTAGGTTTAAGTAGTTCTAAGTTCTAGGCGACTGATGACCTCAGAAGTTAAGTCCCATAGTGCTCAGAGCCATTTGAACCATTTTTTAAATCATCCTGTATAATAATGTAAATAGAAAATGGTAGTATGGATCTTTAATTTATACTTGGTACATTTCTTAGTGTAATATCTTGATGTAATCAGGGTGCAGTATATGTAAAAGCGTACACGAAAGGCGGTTGTGCGATGAAGCGACCGTGTGTCGACCACTGGATCAATCGTCACGTCTCCTGAGCACGTGGCGATGTTTCGCACATTGGCTCAGTATTCTGTTGTCGATCTCTATTTCAGATCTTGCGTACATGGCACAGGGGGTTTTTAAAAATCAATAAAAACAGTCTCGATCGCGTTTTCAGACTTTTTATTTGTCGGCAACCGGTTTCGGCCCTTTCCTCTGACCAGCTCCAGGATTACACCGCATCTTAGTGGCGGCAGACGGACCGAGATCCCTAGAAGTACGGTTATCACTTCTATGGATCTCGCTCCGTCTGCCGCCACCAGCAGCCATTATGGCGGTGTAAGCTCGAAGATGTTCCGAGGAAAGGGCCGAAACCGGTTGGCAACAAATAAAAAATCTGAAAACGCGATCAAGACTCTTTTTATTGATTTTTAACATTTGTTCCGATCTCTGTGCCCCAGATAAGAATGCTTTCTAAAATTTTAAATACAGGGGAATCGGCCTGTGACACTCTCTACTTAACGAGAAGGTGAGCGCAACTGGGAGCGAGTGTTGCGTGGTGGCCGCCCCTGTCAGGCGACGAGCAGACGCCGAACCAGGCCGAGGCTAGGGGCGGCTGGCCGATTGACCGACTCTGTGCCTGGGCTGCTGTCCGTTTTGCCGACGGCCTCGCCTCTCGCGCCCCCAGATACTTGCTGGTGGAAACACAGCGTTCCCGTGGGCTTTCCAGCAGCCACTGGCACCAGCATACTTCCTATTAACTTGTCCCTTATTACTTATTTAAGCAATAATGCATTCAAGTAGCAATGAACTATATTCTATTTCTACTGACAACTTACAAACGTAAGTGTATTTCTCATTTATAGCTAAAATTCACGTATTAAGTGTATTAAGGGGGGGGGGGGGGGGGGGTAGGACGTCAAACGGGCCGTCTTGAAGCAGGAGAGACACCACAGAACATTTTAATTTCCACTGTCTATACTTTTACGAATATATTCATAAAACCTTGTCAGCATGACCAGGAAGGATTAAGGATTCACAATCATAGCAGTGGAAGTTCAAAAATGTAACAAAATAATTTTTTTTTTTACATGTGAAAGTTCATCATTTTTTCACTTCTAGTAAAGGAAACAAAAGAAAAATTCGGAGTAGGTATTAAAATCCATGGAGAAGAAATAAAAACTTTGAGGTTCGCCGATGACATTGTAATTCTGTCAGAGACAGCAAAGGACTTGGAAGAGCAGTTGAACGGAATGGATAGTGTCTTGAAGGGAGGATATAAGATGAACATCAACAAAAGCAAAACGAGGATAATGGAATGTAGTCGAATTAAGTCGGGTGATGTTGAGGGTATTAGATTAGGAAATGAGGCACTTAAAGTAGTAAAGGAGTTTTGCTATTTGGGGAGCAAAATAACTGATGATGGTCGAAGTAGAGAGGATATAAAATGTAGACTGGCAATAGCAAGGAAAGTGTTTCTGAAGAAGAGAAATTTGTTAACATCGAGTATAGATTTAAGTGTGAGGAAGCCGTTTCTGAAAGTATTTGTATGGAGTGTAGCCATGTATGGAAGTGAAACATGGGCAATAAATAGTTTGGACAAGAAGAGAATAGAAGCTTTCGAAATGTGGTGCTACAGAAGAATGTTGAAGATTAGATGGGTAGATCACATAACTAATGAGGAAGTATTGAATAGGATTGGGGAGAAGAGAAGTTTGTGGTACAACTTGACCAGAAGAAGGGATCGGTTGGTAGGACATGTTCTGAGGCATCAAGGGATCACTAATTTAGTACTGGAGGGCAGCGTGGAGGGTAAAAATCGTAGGGGGAGACCTAGAGATGAATACACTAAGCAGATTCAGAAGGATGTAGGTTGCAGTAGGTACTGGGAGATGAAGGAGCTTGCACAGGATAGATTAGCATGGAGAGCTGCATCAAACCAGTCTCAGGACTGAAGACCATAACAACAACAACAACAACATTGGCTGCGTTTGTTGCTATAGGTACACGTTTCTTCATAAGTAAGAGAGATTCAAAGATGGTTCAAATGGCTCTGAGCACTATGGGACTTCTGAGGTCATCAGTCCCCTAGAACTTAGAACTACTTAAACCTAACTAACCTAAGGACATCACACACATCCATGCCCGAGGCAGGATTCGAATCTGCGAGCGTGGTGGTCGCTCGGTTCCGGACTGTACCGCCTAGAACCGCTCGGCCACCCCGGCCGGCAAGAGAGATTCTTCGATGAATTTTGTACCGTATACAAACCATACTTACAGGTGTATGAAACTCTATTTATTTAATTTATGAAAAAATGAATGTGCTGTTTCATTTTAAACTTCATGTTTAGAAAAAACTCAAATTTTATAGTTAATTATCTCAATTGTTACCACAGTTTTTGATAGATTTGGAAAATTCTAGCGTTCCATATACCTGTATGAATGGTTTGTATGCTGCGCAAAATTCATCGAAGAATCTCCCTTACTTATGAAGAAAAGTGTAGCTATAGCAACAAATGCAGCCAACGGTAAGTGAAAAAAAGGTGAAATAGAACCGTAAAAAAAATAAATTATTTTCTTATATTTTTGAACTTCCACCACTATAAGTGTAAATCCTGAATCCTTTCTGGTCATTCTGACAAAGTTTTATAAATTTATTTTTAAAAGTATAGACAGTGGAAATTATAAATCCCTGTGGTGTCTCTCCTGCTCCAATTCGTCCCGTTTGACGTCCTACTCCCCTTGAGTGCTCAATCAGCATTTAATCTGTATTATCTGTGTAAACATACATTAGCACAAACCATTCCAGATGAGAATACCTCGAGGTTGTATCGAGACCTCCTCATCTGAAATAGATAGAAATAGGCCATTATTAACCAACATGCTACTTAGACTGTATTACACATCCAAATACGGCATATCACTTCCCTATACATACTACAAATTATATTCACGACGCTCATTGTGTTACATTTTCTTTTTTTTCTTTTTCTTTGACATTTGCATTATATAAATTATATAGTTATATGGATATGGTGTCCGAAAGAACAGACACCAAATCCATAGAAGTATATACACTCCTGGAAATTAAAATAAGAACACCGTGAATTCATTGTCCCAGGAAGGGGAAACTTTATTGACACATTCCTGGGGTCAGATACATCAAATGATCACACGGACAGAACCACAGGCACATAGACACAGGCAACAGAGCATGCACAATGTCGGCACTAGTACAGTGTATATCCACCTTTCGCAGCAATGCAGGCTGCTATTCTCCCATGGAGACGATCGTAGAGATGCTGGATGTAGTCCTGTGGAACGGCTTGCCATGCCATTTCCACCTGGCGCCTCAGTTGGACCAGCGTTCGTGCTGGACGTGCAGATCGCGTGAGACGACGCTTCATCCAGTCCCAAACATGCTCAATGGGGGACAGATCCGGAGATCTTGCTGGCCAGGGTAGTTGACTTACACCTTCTAGAGCACGTTGGGTGGCACGGGATACATGCGGACGTGCATTGTCCTGTTGGAACAGCAAGTTCCCTTGCCGGTCTAAGAATGGTAGAACGATGGGTTCGATGACGGTTTGGATGTACCGTGCACTATTCAGTGTCCCCTCGACGATCACCAGTGGTGTACGGCCAGTGTAGGAGATCGCTCCCCACACCATGATGCTGGGTGTTGGCCCTGTGTGCCTCGGTCGTATGCAGTCCTGATTGTGGCGCTCACCTGCACGGCGCCAAACACGCATACGACCATCATTGGCACCAAGGCAGAAGCGACTCTCATCGCGGAAGACGATACGTCTCCATTCGTCCCTCCATTCACGCCTGTCGCGACACCACTGGAGGCGGGCTGCACGATGTTGGGGCGTGAGCGGAAGACGGCCTAACGGTGTGCGGGACCGTAGCCCAGCTTCATGGAGACGGTTGCGAATGGTCCTCGCCGATACCCCAGGAGCAACAGTGTCCCTAATTTGCTGGGAAGTGGCGGTGCGGTCCCCTACGGCACTGCGTAGGATCCTACGGTCTTGGCGTGCATCCGTGCGTCGCTGCGGTCCGGTCACAGGTCGACGGGCACGTGCACCTTCCGCCGACCACTGGCGACAACATCGATGTACTGTGGAGACCTCACGCCCCACGTGTTGAGCAATTCGGCGGTACGTCCACCCGGCCTCCCGCATGCCCACTATACGCCCTCGCTCAAAGTCCGTCAACTGCACATACGGTTCACGTCCACGCTGTCGCGGCATGCTACCAGTGTTAAAGACTGCGATGGAGCTCCGTATGCCACGGCAAACTGGCTGACACTGACGGCGGCGGTGCACAAATGCTGCGCAGCTAGCGCCATTCGACGGCCAACACCGCGGTTCCTGGTGTGTCCGCTGTGCCGTGCGTGTGATCATTGCTTGTACAGCCCTCTCGCAGTGTCCGGAGCAAGTATGGTGGGTCTGACACACCGGTGTCAATGTGTTCTATTTTCCATTTCCAGGAGTGTAGTTCTGGCGATACCGGCCATGACCTTCTTCTTCTGTGCGGATGCACACATATTCCCCGAACTCTTACGGGACTTGAACGAATGTCTTCCACGAGTAATGAGTGTGTTGGGATGGGTCACTACGAATGTACTGTGTGGACACACAAGGTGAGAATGTGTCTCGCGGGAGGCGTGCGCGAGATAGTCCCTGCAGTCGCACTATCATCTGTGCCCTCGGTGGCTCAGATGGATAGAACGTCTGCCATGTTAGCCGGAGATCCCGGGTTCGGGTCCCGGTCGGAGCACATGTTTTCACCTGTCCCCGTTGATCTATATGAACGCCCGTGCGCAGCTGACGGTATTAATATAATTCTAATATAAATTATATTCTCATCAACTAGATAGTAAGAAATTATATGGAACCATTTTAACAATTGTTAAGCATTTCATTTGCTGTAACCTCAGAGAAATCTTTATATATTACGTTCTTTATATTATTAAAAAAAAAGCATTAACAGCTGTATGCTAATAAGATTGTAACAATGAGAAGTCTTTGCTATTAGATTCAGAAGCATCCGACCCACCTTACATTTCAAGACGGTATGTTACTCTGTACTCTTAATGAAATAAACAAATAATAAATAAATGTCCCTCCCTTTATCAGAGTTCTGAAATAACGCTGTTTGCTCCTCCATTCGATTCTCTACCTTTCCATTAGCTACAAAACCTGGTTTTTAGAATTCTTCTCTAACACCGCTTTTCAAATGTTTATTCATACACTCCTGGAAATGGAAAAAAGAACACATTGACACCGGTGTGTCAGACCCACCATACTTGCTCCGGACACTGCGAGAGGGCTGTACAAGCAATGATCACACGCACGGCACAGCGGACACACCAGGAACCGCGGTGTTGGCCGTCGAATGGCGCTAGCTGCGCAGCATTTGTGCACCGCCGCCGTCAGTGTCAGCCAGTTTGCCGTGGCATACGGAGCTCCATCGTAGTCTTTAACACTGGTAGCATGCCGCGACAGCGTGGACGTGAACCGTATGTGCAGTTGACGGACTTTGAGCGAGGGCGTATAGTGGGCATGCGGGAGGCCGGGTGGACGTACGGCCGAATTGCTCAACACGTGGGGCGTGAGGTCTCCACAGTACATCGATGTTGTCGCCAGTGGTCGGCGGAAGGTGCACGTGCCCGTCAACCTGTGACCGGACCGCAGCGACGCACGGATGCACGCCAAGACCGTAGGATCCTACGCAGTGCCGTAGGGGACCGCACCGCCACTTCCCAGCAAATTAGGGACACTGTTGCTCCTGGGGTATCGGCGAGGACCATTCGCAACCGTCTCCATGAAGCTGGGCTACGGTCCCGCACACCGTTAGGCCGTCTTCCGCTCACGCCCCAACATCGTGCAGCCCGCCTCCAGTGGTGTCGCGACAGGCGTGAATGGAGGGACGAATGGAGACGTGTTGTCTTCAGCGATGAGAGTCGCTTCTGCCTTGGTGCCAATGATGGTCGTATGCGTGTTTGGCGCCGTGCAGGTGAGCGCCACAATCAGGACTGCATACGATCGAGGCACACAGGGCCAACACCCGGCATCATGGTGTGGGGAGCGATCTCCTACACTGGCCGTACACCACTGGTGATCGTCGAGGGGACACTGAATAGTGCACGGTACATCCAAACCGTCATGGAACCCATAGTTCTACCATTCCTAGACCGGCAAGGGAACTTGCTGTTCCAACAGGACAATGCACGTCCGCATGTATCCCATGCCACCCAACGTGCTCTAGAAGGTGTAAGTCAACTACCCTGGCCAGCAAGATCTCCGGATCTGTCCCCCATTGAGCATGTTTGGGACTGGATGAAGCGTCGTCTCACGCGGTCTGCACGTCCAGCACGAACGCTGGTCCAACTGAGGCGCCAGGTGGAAATGGCATGGCAAGCCGTTCCACAGGACTACATCCAGCATCTCTACGATCGTCTCCATGGGAGAATAGCAGCCTGCATTGCTGCGAAAGGTGGATATACACTGTACTAGTGCCGACACTGTGCATGCTCTGTTGCCTGTGTCTATGTGCCTGTGGTTCTGTCAGTGTGATCATGTGATGTATCTGACCCCAGGAATGTGTCAATAAAGTTTCCCCTTCCTGGGACAATGAATTCGCGGTGTTCTTATTTCAATTTCCAGGAGTGTATAATGAATACTCAAGTCTGATATTTGCGTATTTGTTGATTTTTGTTTTACGGCCATTAGACTGTTGTCCGAGGCAAATCTCTCTCCAAGAAGTTCTCTTCCAATGTTGCAAAAAAAAAAAAAAAAAAAAAAAAAAAAGTTTGAAATGGCTCTGAGCACTACGGGACTTAACATCTGAGGTCATCAGTCCCCTAGAACTAAGAACTACCTAAGCCTAACTAACCTAAGGACATCGCGCACATCCATGCCCGAGGCAGGATTCGAACCTGCGACCGCAGCGGTTCTGGACTGAAGCGCCTAGAACCGTTCGGCCACAGCGGCCAGTGCTCCAATGCTGCAGACATCGTAGGTAGATACTATGAGTCAGTGCGCCAAAGTATCCAGGCACTGGTCAGTTCGTGACTTCATCAAGCCGTTGTGCTGCACGCGACTGCCGTTACGCATCTCCCGTACTTTAATGCTACAACTGGTATTATTTAGGCCTTGTCTCACGATGCGTCAGCTACTTGCTGCTGACGCTAGGGTAGGGCGATCAGGTTGGAGAGCAGGATAGACGCAGCCGCGAAGAAGAACAAGTGAGCATGTACGAGGAAAAAGTACTATTTATGGTGTGGATGACGAGAAACCAGTGGAAATGTTCCAAAATTCCCTTGCATCTACGATGTATCCATACCACTGTACAAGAACCAAACTGTGAAAGATAATGCTTGGGGAGAAATATCAGACTTCATATTTAGAACAAGTAAGAAAAGCACTAAATATTTTTGATTTATCTGTACTGTTTATTAGTTTATTTTCAGGCTAATAATGTGTGTTACAGTAAATAACACAGTTTATTATCACCACAGTTCTCCTTATTATTCGGATCTTATTATAATAATGAAAAGCAAACTCGATATCTATTACAGTAGTTCAGTTTATAAGGATATGCGTTGACATTTTTAGAAAAAATGCCTACTCAGTCCTGTTAACATTACCAGGTTGTTATCCCTGCACATACACGGCTTCTGAAGTATTCCGTAAATGAATCTCGCCTAGAAAATCAATCACCATGTGCATGACCGTCACTCCTTGCTAATGGTCCACGATTTTCAGTAGACAGTGAGTCGTTTCTGTTTAATTCGAAATGAGGCTCGTTATTTTGCCCTAAGAATACATCTATAAGTAAACTGTCTAAAGAGCAAGCAACAATAACCAATTTATCAGTCATTTCTGGCTTTAGACTGACCGGCGAACATTTGATTTAATCGAAGACATTTTCAGAAATTCTACGAGCTCTTGAAACAGTTAAATTAGCTTATTTTTGTTAGTACTAACAGTTCGACTAGAGAAAGGTTTCCCCATCTTTGGATGCAATCAAAATGCCTTGTCGCCTACAAAACATGTGGCACTATTGTGTCCGAATTCGGCAGTTTAGTAGGTGGAGGACACATATTACCAGTTGCAAATAATTTCCCGAAATTACTTTTGTCAAGAATTCCACTGTCGTTTTCCTGCCAATACGACCCGACATCAATGGAAATGACTCTGTAGTTCGCGTCAACAACAGCAAGAAGGAAAACGTTTGTAATTCTAATTCAACAAGTCTGCTTGCACAGGCGAAAAATTCGTACGTATTTTCCATGAACTACTTGATATCTACTTTGACGATGTCGAGGAAATATCTAAACTGGGCTGTGTTCCAGCAGAATCTCGAAAATTTCTGGTCGTTTTTTACCAAGTGCCGATTGATGAGTTGTTCAAAACAATCTTCCTCAGATCTTTTTCTGAAAATCGGCTGTGTTTCAACACTTACCTCACATAGCAGTAACTGCATTTCTTCAACTGCTTATAAGATAAGATAAAATAACAGATTGCGGTCACTCAGCCTTCCGGCACGGACACAGGTCAACTACCTCTGTGTGGCTGACCGTCTATAGGAATCGACAGCTATGCGTCGGCCGCACTACGTCAGACGCATAATGGTAGACGCGTGCGACAGACGCTGCATAGGCTTCCCACCTCGTAGTTATGCTGACGTGTGGTGTGGAGTTTGAAGTGGGGAAAAGTTGGCACTGCTTGCTTTATTTGCCTCAAAGTCCCACAATTTGTATGATTCCAAACCTTAATATTGTTTGTGTGCTTCTGAATTTATATGGCTTCTCTGTACATCCCAGCAGAGTAATGACGAAAGCGTGATAAAATCACAGTATCGAAGAAACAAATTTGGTGGTTCACAGGTTCCAGCGTATCATCTGTTACTGCCAATATGGCAGTGTTATCCAGAAAATTACTCTTGCGTTTCTTGAGGCGGTAGTTAAAGCTTCTTTTTATAGTTCCTGTGCAAGGCATTTACATGCTCTTGCTGTGGCAACGAGGCACGCATGTGTCCTTCGTAGTGTTCAAATATTCTCGCACCTTCCTTGTTGGTTTAAACACTGTGTAAACACTGTGTCTTCTGGCTATCCTCTTCTTCTCCGTACTGCGTGTTTCTCGTGTTTTACATCCATACAGGGCTAAACTCCAGACAAACAATTTCAAAAAATATTCCCTGGGGCTTAAATCTGTTACGAGAATTCAAACCAGTCATATGCAAACAACTATTCTCTTTAATGCTCAAACATACTTCTGTACATTTGTTTTATCTTCGGAGGGTATTTATACTCCTGTCAGTAAAACGAAAACATATTGTAAGTAATAATTATTCGAACAATAATCAGGCGTACAAAAATTTCATGTCTTGCAGATGAGGACAGATATCAAGGATATATCCACAGGCAAACACAGAATAAACTCTCGAACTATTTTAACGCGACAGACCTCGCAATAATCAATTCCGTGCAGTTGGCCAATATGAAACGTGTAATCGGGTTTACTGAACACCACAGACGAGCGCCAAAACGACGCTAATATGCGCTGTATCACTCTTAAAGCACAACTAACACTGCAGGATAAACAAAAGAAAAAAAACTACCTTTTCTACATTCAGGCTTGTGGACACAATGTAAGTTGGGTGTTACAATTGTCAACAAGGAGTACTATGAGTGAATGCAACCATATTGTTTCCAAACACACAGCGCATACCATCGACTTTTGTACTGATGTTTAGGTATTTTATGTGAAATAAACTGAGATGACACAAGTCATGGGCTAGCAATATACACTTATATAGGTGGTGTCAGTATGGCACACACAAGGTACGAAAGAGTGATTGACGTAGCTGCCTTTTGTGGTCAGGTGAATCATGCGAAAAGGTTTTCCAACGTGATTAGTGCCGCACGACACCGTAAATAACAGACTCTGAACGCGGAGTGGTAGTTGGAGCTCGACGCATGGGACATCCCATTTTCGAAATCGTTTGGTAATTCAATATTCCGGGATTCACAGTGTCACGATTGTGCCGAGAATACCAAATTTCGGGCATTACCTCTCGCCACGGACAACGCGGTGGCCGACGACATTTTCTTAACGACCGATAGCAGCAGCGTTAGGATGCAGTTGTATGCCCCCTAACAGAGAAGTAACACTGCGTAAAATAATTGCAGAAATCGATGTGGGACGTACGACGAACGTATCCGTTAGGACAGAGCGGCGAAATTTGGCGTTAATGGGCTAAGGCAGCAGACGACCGACGCCAATGCCTCTGCTGACAGCGCAAGATCGCCCGTAGCGCCTCTCCTTGGCTCGTGACCATATTGCTTGGGCCCTAGACGTCTGGAAAGCCGCGGTCTGGTCAGATGAGTCCCGATTTCAGTTGGTAAGGGGTGATGGTAGGGTTCGAGTGTGGCACAGACCCCACGAAGCCATAGACCCAAGTTGTCAACAAGGCACTATAGAAGCTAGTGGTGGCCCCATAATGGAGTAGGTTGTGTTCATACGTAATGAACTGGGTCCTCTAGTCCATCTGAACCAATCACTGACTGAAAATGGTTATGTTCGGCTACTTGGAGTCTATTTGCCGCTATTCATGGGCTTCGTGTTCCCAAACAACGATGGTATTTTTATGGATGACATATCGAAAGGTCACCGGGCCATAATTGTTCGAAATTGGTTTGAAGAACATTCTGGACTATCGAGGGAATGTTTTGACCACACAGGTCACCCGGCATGAATCCCATTGAACATTTACGGGGAGTAAAAGGGATGTCAGTTCGTGTACAAAGTCCTGCGCTGGTAACCATTTCGCAGTTATGGACGGCTATAGACACAGCACGGTTCAGTATTTCTGCAGGGGACTTCCAACGACTTGCTTAGTCAAAAATACTGAGAAAATATGCCTGATCAACCACCGTAATTATGTCTTAGTAGTTTCTCGTCCATGCTGTATAATAAAGTGAAAGAGGCTCTAAAGGAACCAATATTCTGGAGCATAAGGTAATAATCACAATTAACGTTAAACATTATAGGACCTAGTTTTCGATCTAATAGTTGTGAGTTACAATATGTTTGCATTTTATAGATCTTGTGAATAAAAGTACTCATTAAAGATGACCAAATGTGTCGAAACATGTTTAGCGTTAAAAGAGCAATTGTTTATATAACAGGAGGACCGGAATTCCTATAATAATTTTAGCCTCAGGAAATATTTTCTGAAAGTATTTGTGTGCAGGATGGCGTAAGTGAAACGTGAAAAATAAGCGAACAGGTAGCACAAATTTCGGAAATGTGGTCTTACAAAAGCGTTCTCGAGGTCAGATTATTGCTTAACAGAAAGGTACTGAACAGAGTGGAGCAGCAAACAGCAACAACTGCGAGAACATGTACCGGCTGGTTTGATCTATTCTGAACACGTCCAGTTCCTCATCCATTAGTTATGGAAACATTTGTTTACGCCTTTCAAAGCACCAAATTTACGCCTGGTGGCCAAAATTGAAATTAATTTTTTTCCAGCCTCAATCGGTTCCGCATTAAAGCATTAGCTTATCTATCAAGTTTCGCTGCCATACGATAATTACAACCCACACTAGACCTTCATGAGTTTCTGCACTTTAATTATAACCACCCGCTATTTCTTTCGCTCCGTTCTTTGCAGGCTTGCTCCTTAAGCCGTTTTCACGCGGGACGTGAAGCGTTCGTGAAAGATTAGCTGATCTCACAATGTGAAACGTCACGTTTCATAGCATTCCGAATAGTGAAATACTGAATAAGACAAGTCAGATTTTTACTTCGTGGAGAGAAAAATGGCCAATGAGATGCGAGATCGCATTCTACGTCACAAGTTGAATTTGGGAGACGTCGTTTGTAGCTAAAGCCCATATTAGGTGGGTTTCATACTATAACTTACACTTGATGAATATATTCTGTTTCAGAGCATCCGTACATTGAGAATCTCTCAAAACGAGTTACTTTTGCAACAACTTGTTCGAACAAAACGCCATATTGCTCGTTAAAGAATTTTCGTATTTGTTTGTTTTGCGTTTTTTGTTGTAATGTGATGTCAGTTAATGACCTGTCCGTAGTTAAAGTCTTTAGGATAGCGTAACATCGAAGACATAGACACAAATACCATCAGTAAAAAAGAAAAAAAGAGAACAATTCTAGTGTAGTGGCATGAAGGAAGCCGGATGTAATTGATTCGCGTCCTGATATCTCTAACGTTTTTCACCTTCGATTTTACTAAATGATTCTGAAACTTCCTCATTAATTTAAAAGAATTATGTTCTACAATATTCGCCCGCATCTCGTGGTCGTGCGGTAGCGTTCTCGCTTCCCACGCCCGGGTTCCCGGGTTCGATTCCCGGCGGGGTCAGGGATTTTCTCTGCCTCGTGATGGCTGGGTGTTGTGTGCTGTCCTTAGGTTAGTTAGGTTTAAGTAGTTCTAGGGGACTTATGACCACAGCAGTTGAGTCCCATAGTGCTCAGAGCCATTTTTTTCTACAATATTCGAAGCATAATCTCTCGAGAGTTAGTTCGTTCGATATTGTAAACATGGCATGGAACATGGACCACAGATTTGTGACATTGCTTTCCTCGTGATTTTGTAAGTCAATGGCATTTCAATACTTACGTATTCATTTATTCGTCGCAAAAGCTTTCCAGACTGTTAGATATGTATATGTACATGATTTTGCGCACACACGCACACATACATGTAGTACAGAAAAATTTAACAGTAATATTGCACTAAATAAATGGTTTTTACCACTTTTTTTTAGTTGAATTTCTGTCTATTTGGTAGAAGTTTTGTACCTGATTTTAAGCTAACTCCTCGATGAGCTAAAGATTTGTAGCTTTCAGCATAGCTCAGAGCGGGTGAAACGCATAATTAACTCGCTGTCGAGTCTGGTGTGGTGGAGAGTACGTTTTTCTGTCTGTCTTTTCGGTACAAATTTTGTAATTGATTTTAAACTAACTGCTCGGTAAGCTAGAGACTTTAAGCTTCCAACATAGCTCAAAATGAAGTGACAGTGCTACATTAATTCGCTTTCGTGTCTGGTGTGTGGTAGAGGGTATTTTGTTTTGAAGCGGGGGCGTTCCCAACAGAGTCTAAACCCTTGGTAGAGCATGTGTGCTCAGGCTGCTTCCGTTGCACTTCGTGAAACAATGATGTCCTGGTGAAGTCCGACCACCGCACCACAAGGGACAACACTGACACGGCAAAGCAGAACTTCACAGTACACCAGCTTATCTTTGTCCTATCTAACCAGGAAAGCTATGGGGAAACTTTAAGATCTACTAATGGAAATCAGATTTGCTTTTAACCAAATTTTTATTTGTTATAAAGTTGAGCAAGATGAATCAAAAAGTTATTTACCTGTAACACAACTTTTAGTTCTTCTTTTTATGAAACTGAGGTTAGTCAATATAACTCTTCTTTCAGAAGAACCTGATTTCCCAATTAAATTGAGGAAATATTAGACAAACATTGACAATGAAGGAAATAAATCAGTTGACCTTCGAACTAGTTTAACTAAGCAGATGAGGCTGACACTATAGAAGAACCCTAATGGTAGGGGGACTGTATGGAAGCAACAACGCCAACATGTCCTTTATTTATCAGTGCACGTCGCTGAAGAAAGAGTAGAGAAACTACATTCAAACTGGAGTTAAGTTAGCAAACTTAGACTGTACACTGAAACAAATGGAAAGGTAACTGCTCAGATTATGGTCGCACTATCACGGATGTGAGAACTCAGCACTGCTCCAAGACAGCAGCGACAGATGAGCAGCAGCTTCAGTCTCTCTTGGACGCGCCACTAGACCATCCAGCCCCAACCTCTGAAAACTTCCTCCCTTCTACGTGGCTCCCTACCTCTCAAAAACTCGTATGTGAAGGGCGTGAATCTACACCATTGCCGACGTGACAGCTGACAAATCGGGAAAAGTGGTGTAAGATTGGGTAGTTAGTGCTCCAAGGCCCTTTGTAGCTAATTTGTTTAACGAAGAGATAGACAGATTGAGCAAAACAATCATTTTTTAATTGGGTATACCATATTACCCCACTAGTGGGGTAAGAGCTGGTACCTGCACTAACTCCATGGGAATAAAGAAAAACAAGATTTTCGTTGGAACAGAAACAGAAATGTTTATTGAAATGAAATTTAACTAGCAATATTATTAATAAAACTCACATATAAAGTAACAATCCTCATCATTTGCTCCACTGCAGATTTCGTCGGCCCGGCAAAGACATTTTCCGCAGCTGAATGCAACCAGTCCGTTTCAGCCAGTTTAGTTGCACCAAATTATTTTTCGTTGCAAGATCATATGCTCACCTACTGACTTCCTTCAAAGTTAAGCCTGAAAGACCTATTATGTGAATGACCAATTCTTTTCCTTGTTGTAAGAGAACACAAGTGGGCACGGTCCTAATCGTTCTTTGATTGCTGCTTCCCTAGAAGTTAGTTGATTTCTCTTAGAATATTTTTTAACTTCTAAGATACTTTCTGAAACATCGAAGATTCTTGCAGCTTACAGTTAACCTACCCTACCCGACAACTTCCCGCCATTGCCCCTTCCATGTTCTCTTGGCTGCATGACTGTCTGTCCATTTGTCCTCCTCTGGTAAATTCTCAGCATATTTGACATTGCAGAATCAAAAAAAAAAAAAGTTTACACAGCAATACCCTATGGTGGGGCAGGACCGGGTACCGCCCGGTCTTGACTTCATTCAGTGCACCCAGTCTTTCCCCGAGTGCACAGGCTATGAAAACGAAACTAAAGTTCGCCATGGTTGAATGAAATTCCTATTGTTTTGCTTGTGTATAAACACTTGCTAATCTCTTAACATCCCTGACTAAATAGAGTTTTTATAAGTGTAATGACACTGAAATAATCGTATTTTAAAAACAAAATAACATTATTCAGTTGATACCGTGAAACAAACTTACCTTCACGGAAGCGACAAAGTGAACAGCAATAGCACGCCAATCTGGTCACTCTTTCTTCTTGAATGGCGGAGTGTAATTCTTTATTTCTCCGCCAGAGGGAATAAGTAGTGTGAAGTAACAATGACTTCACAAATGGCGAAATTGGCTTTATCGGAATCAACTGCCCTTGACATGACCCCAGTCTACGTGATGGAAGCATGTTTTTAATGTAAATAGAAATACGAGAAAGAATGACAGCACACGATTTCCATTAACTTGATTAACCATCGATAGCCACAGTTAAATATCAAATTGTTCGAAGCTGCCTTCAGAGGTGTAACTGAATGAAGAATCTTGGGCGAAATTAACTGGTTCTCCTGCAAAACGTTCATTGTTGCTTCATAACGCCCTCTGTCTCCGTAGATGTATTTTTTTCAGTTCTTCCCAAGTCGCATTGACAACTGTTGACCCCTGTGAAGTTGGGAAACACCGAAATGTCTTACCAATAAAGTTGTGAGTACTCAGAGATACGTCCGTTTCTTCTTTGCTCCTGCAGAAGCCAGCGGCAAAGGCCGTACAAAGGCGCGTGATTCGTTTATTGTGAGGCGCACGGCTGCGCTGGGTGGGCGCGCCTCGGCGGCGGCGGCGGCGGCATTGTGTGCTGTTAACAGCCGCGGCCATTACCTGATGGGAGATCCCTCTGCAGGGCCAGAGCAAGCGCGCTTTGCCGCCCACAGTCACGACTCTGAGCTCCACACAGCGTCCACAAAGAGCCCGCGCACGATATCCTTATGTGGCACACTGTGATCAGTCAAAATTACTCGCAAACGCTGGCTACCTCGTACTGGTACGGTGTGGAATAATACGATCCTTCCCGAACTATAGTTGCATAGGTCTCGGTGACGACCCTTATATACGATATCTTCTTAATACTAGCGCGAACCACGACGTACTTAATACGAAACAACCAAAATAACGAAATTTTATTAAGGCTACGACCTCAGATGTAGTAGTCATTTGCTATTCAGTGAGCTCTTGGTGTCAAATGTACAGGGCGTTCCAAAATTATTCGTTCAAATTAATACAGGAGGTAGAGAACATCAAAACAAATATACAGGGTGATTTTTTTCCACCGTGTACAAACTCTAGTCATTGATCCATGAGAGGATGCGGAACAAAAAAGGCCTAATGAACTTCAGTCCGGAAATGCACGGTTTCCATGCTAGAGACCATTTATTCAGTCACACATTGTTACAAAGACTGCGGTCTAATACGCTCTTTACCATGCAGCCAGAGTTCACATCGGCCAGACTGCGTTGGAACAGTGCCAAAGGCAGCATGAATACGCTGCTAGGGTGGGCTCTGCATACACGATGCTTTTGAGAAATCGCACGGGTGAAAGAGCAGGCCATGCAACTGGACCCACTCGTCCGATCCATCAACCAAGGAAGACAGGACTGACATGCGTCCGGACGTTAATGGCAAAGTGGGCTGGAGCACCACCATGCAGCAGCCACGTAACTCTTCGAATCATCAGTGGCACTTCTTCCAGCAGGCGAGACGAGGTTGTAAGACGTGTATTTTTCTATTGTCTGTTGTCAAAACACAATTTATGAAAGATGATTATATTTTATTAATAGGATTAAGTAGGAGTAATTAATATTTGTCATGTTGGAAATAACTGTGATAGCAGGGAATGTCTGCACCAAAGGATTGTTGGCAGGAGAGACCGCACTTTAGCGTTTGTAGGAAGTCAGTAGTAAGCGAGATGTGAAGCGAGTCGGTAGGAGGTCTGAAGCGAGAGGTTGAGAGGAGCGGTGTGCCTGACAGCCACTAGCTATGATTTACAAGAGATTACAAACGGATGTACAGAGACATCAGCTAACTATTATAAGAAGAGGACCTAATATTATTGAATTAATTTTTTGAGAAACTCAAGACTACCGAAGATATGTTTGCGCATTGCTAGTTGTAAGATTATTGTAAAAAGTAAGTCCCATTTGAACGTTTGTAAAATCATTTCATTCAGAATATAATTAATTTTTGCCAGCAACATTGCATTACTGATTATAATCCATCTCAAAAACCATCAACGTAAAACTTCGCAAAATTTTATTGTTGTCAAGGAAAAGTTTAACTATGAATTACGTAACTTCAGTCAAATTAATTAAATAATAACGTCAGCTTTGCTATTACAGAATAACGTCAGCTTTATTAATAAATACAGCCACTTATTATGACATCCCATCAGCAGATAACAGAGAATAGTAAAACAGAGTAAGTATATTCATGTCGCAGTTGGATTTAGCAGTCTGATGGCGATCCAGTAACAGTAAAAAAGGTAAGAAACAGTTTTGGGGTATTTCAGGTAACGACCGAGGGCCACGACGACGACACATTCTATGTTTCATCGAAATAATCAGAAAATAACTTTTAATAAGCAGCATTTAAATTTGTATGCGAAGATTGAGAAAGCGAATTAATTTCAAAGGGAAGGTTTCATTTGTTATTATTAAGCGAGAGGTAGAAATCCTAAGGGAATATTTCATAGGTTATTGTAGAAGGGAAGGTTGCGTAACAAAAGAGATATAGGGGAGACGGGAAGGTTTCAAGGTCACCTGCAAGAAACGTCGATAGTTCCGGCCTTTTAGGCGACGTAGTAGGGAGACTGGTCCCAAAATACGCTCCGCTCGCCCATTATCACCGCCCACACATTCCGGCTGCACCGATGCTGATGATTCACTGCCACCATACCACGGAAGTACTGAATACTATCCCACAGAGTTATGAAAGTTAAAGATACCACTCCGCGTGAAGGTGGTCTCATCTGTGAATAGGACGGTCGTTACAAATCCCGGAATCGTGGCTGCCTGGTGAAGAAACCACTAGTAGACTGCTCGCGATGTGGAATGTCTGTCGCTAGTAAGCCCTGCACACGCTACAAGTGATAAGAGTAGTAATAATTATGATGGGGAATGTTCCACACGGTCGTCTGGTTTACCCTGTAATGGTGGGCCAACTGCCTGGTACTGACACAGCAGTCGTCTTCCACAGCGTTAATCACATGTTCCTCCAAGTCTGGTGTCGGAGCATTTCGGGTACGTCTTTCACGATTTCCTGCTTCCTGAAACGATCCTGTCTCACAGAAACGGCGAAACATTGTTGCAAACATTGAATGCTGCGGTTGTTTTCTCCTGATAGCGTACAACCTTGCCGCCCGCCGCCCGTTGCCATTGGCCTTCCCATAAGTAAACACCATTTTGGCAAGCTCTCGATTCTAATAGGAAACGACTGTGTACAAACCCGTATCATACCCACTACAAGAGGGGTCAGCAAGAGACGTGAATGGGACAAGTATTGCCAATTACTATGGCAGGAGAGGGCGCTAGGGCATGACGTAAGGGGAACACTACCACCCTCTAGGAGAAACCACGCGTACTGTAACTGCTTCTGCATGGTACAGCACGCATTAGACCGCAATCTCTGTAACAAAGTATGACTGAATAAATGGTCTCTAGCATGGAAACCACGCGTTTCCGAACGTAACTTCATTAGACCTTTTTTTGCCGTATCCTCTCATCGATCAATCCCTAGAAGTTGTACACGGTGGAAAAGATCACACTCTATTTCGGTAAGGAACATGTAAGACAACATCTTGTTAGTAACGGTGACATAAGCTGTTGTCTCCGACTGGAAATGTGTACTGACGTTCAAAACTGCTCGTCTACGGATGGTTGGCTCTGTGGTCCACTTGCAAACACACCGATTCATTCAGGCATCACCTCCATGTGACCACAACGGTGACATTCTTCTGAACACACCGAATCGGTCGCAGTCATTATTACCACCTTATGACAACAGCAGTGAACATGGAGCTGTTTGCGTATGCCGAAATGGCTGATGTGCATCCGCGAATGGAAATGGACGAGCTGCAGTGAGAGAGTGTCGACAGCGCTTAACCAATCGACGGGTGCCCTAACATCAGACGTGCGGACATCTGCATCATCTGTTACGTGAAGCAGGCAGTTTCCGTCCAATTATGCATGATACAGCTGGGACGGAACAGTGCGAACGCCCGACATGGAAGAAGAGATTTTGCAACATGTTGGGAACCCTCCATCTACAAGTAAACAACGTATTTCACACACCATTGACGTCAGACAATGCCTCTTGTGGAATGTGTTACATGACCAACAGCTTCATCCTTTCCAAATTCAACGCGTGGCCGCATTACCACCAGAAGATTTTCCGCAACGCTTGCAGTTCGCACAACATATTGTCCTGCACCCCTTATTTCCGGTCGAGGTCCTGTATACCGACGAGGCTTTGTTTACTCGTGAAGGCCGTTTCAGTATCCACAGTTCGCATGTTTGGACACATGTGAATCCTCAAGATATTCGACCTCGTGCTCATTAACAACGATTCGGTGTTAATTTGTGGACCAGATTCTCGGTGATAGATTGACTGGACGATACATTCTTCCGTCCGCCTCAACGGACATAGACATCGCATATTCGTGCAACACATGTTGCCAAAACTGTTGGATGATGTACCTCTGAATGTTAGACAAAGGAAGTACTTCCAGCACAATGGGGCATCAACCCATTTCAGCATTGCTGTGAGGAATCATCTGACAGTCACTTTCAGGAATAGATTGAGCGCCTGAGGCGGCCCTGTGGTCTGGCCACATATGTCACCTGACCTCAAGTGTCTGGATTTCTTATTCTGGAGGCATGTGAAGCAACTGGAGTATGAAATGATAATTAAATCGACACCCTAGCTGCAAACAGGCGTTGATACACGTCATTGGAGACATGTAGAAAATGTGTGCCCCGATTGGGACTCGAACCCAGGATGTCCTGCTTACATGGCAGTCGCTCCATCCATCTGAGCCACCGAGGTCACAGAGGATAGTGCACCTTCAGGTTCCCCGTGAGACCCACATTCCCAACATGTCCACAACACTACATTCGTAATGCGCCTAGATGTTTGCCCATCACACTCATTACTCGTGGCAGATTAATCTACCAAGTCCCGTAAGAGTTGGGGCATAGCGTGTGCGTTCGCATAAGAAGGTCAATGGCCGGGTAGCCAAATGCTACCTTCATATATAGTTAAAATACTGACTTATTCTACAAAAAAAAGATAAACAGGGTATGGTTACGCACTGATCTGGACTTAGCCCGAGGTTGGGAACTGATAGTTTGGTTCTGAGTTGGCGAAGCCGACGAATGTGAAAGCAAAAAAACTGCATGAGATGCCGTAGGCTACGCAGAAATGTCAACATATTCCATCACTGCAGAATTGTTACGAACTCCCATATGGACAGCAATGGAAACGGGGAACTCTTGCACAGGAACCCCCTGAGTACTAATTAGTATCTAGAGACAACAGCTGATATATCTAGCGCTGGTGCCGTAGACAGTCCCGTCGGCGGAACATGCCCAAGCATGAGTGAATGAGGAAAACGTATCGGTGGAAAGATGACACTTGCCACTGAGCAGCAAGTGCTCTCTCTCCATTTAGAGTAGTGAATAAATTGCCCTACGCATGCTGTTCTTCTCACTCAGCTGAACTGGCCAATAAATTTTGTGCTCCGTCACTCTAACGATGTGTTATCGAGCGAAGTGGACACTGGACTCTCATTCGGGAGGACGACGGTTCAAACCCGCGTCCTACCAACCCTGCTTAGATTTCCCGTGATTTACCTAAATGCAGAGCACGGCACGGCCGATTTACTTCCCCATCCTTGACATAATCCGAGATTGTACGTCTGTAACAACCTCGATGTCGATGGGACGTTAAACCCAATCTTCCATTTTTTTATGAACTCTTAGTCGACCCGAATCATCCTACAAGCACATGCTGAAAAATAATGCCTCTGAATTTTTTATTTGAAAAGTCTTAAGGCTCTACTAATAAACCAAACACTATTAACATCCTACATCGTTATTCTTCAGATATAGCCGGCCGTGGTGGCCGAGCGGTTCTAGGCACTCAGTCCGGAGCTGCGCGACTGCTACGGTCGCAGGTTCGAATCCTGCCTCGGGCATGGATGTGGGTGATGTCTTTAGGTTAGTTAGGTTTAAGTAGTTCTAAGTTCTAGGGGACTGATGACCACAGATGTTAAGTCCCATAGTGCTCAGAGCCATTTCTTCAGATATACATATTCATTTTTCAACACAGTCAGGCTGAGGACGAACACATTTCTCCCAACGAGAAACCAGTTTGTTGATACCGTTACTGTAGATGTTTCACTTCACGACTGAGCCACAAACTCACCTCCGTTTGCAACGCATTATCAGTATTAGAGTGAAGTCATAGAAGGTGTTTTTTAAGTTTTAGAAAAAAAAAAGTCGGCTGGGTCCAAGTCGCGACTCTACAGAGGATGATTGATATCAGGCAGTCCAAGGCGTCGGATTGTTGCAGATCTCGCAGCATTCTTGTGTGGTCTGGTGTTGTCACGCTGAATGAGATGGTGCTCCATGTGTTGACAAGGTCTTCGAATTCGAAAATCGATTAGAGCACACCGTTTCTCAAGCACCGAGATAGTTACGTTACTCACCGCCGTATTACGGGCGACAATTCAGTGCCTCCTTGCGGTAGAAGACTGCAGATATGTAGACATGAAGAACAAAGAAGTGGACTGTCAATGACATTTGTCTTACTTAAATAGCTTTAATAATTTTTACATAATAAATTCAGAAACATTACTTTTCTGTATACTCTTGTGTGGGTACCTTCACAGTGTTGTCTTTCCTTCTTTATTTGGCGTGATTGATAAATCCTTTCAAACTTTCATACACCCTATGAATATGTGAGATTCCTACAAAAGTCTGGAAGACTGTGTTAACATGAAACAAGACAACAAGGAATGCAACATAACTGTTAGACTTTGACGTCATGAAAAACAGACTCTCAAAAGGCAAACTGTGAGGTTTTCTTCAGCTTCAGGGGACTGTGAAGAAGGTGGTGAAAAAAAAAAAACAAGGAAGGAAGACTACCTATTGATACAGCACAAAATCTTCCTCAGAATCTCAGTTCAGACATTTCGTTAATCCACCCTTCTTCAGAGCTTGGATGCGTTTGCTAAATAATGATTTGTTTGTGCGTTCCAAGTGGAAGATACGAGCGTGATAAACAATACGGGTAATATGGCATCAAAACATCAATCGAGCTATATCTGCTTCATGTGAACAAGGTAAACAAGTAAACGTGTTGCCACAGAGGAGATGCTGTCCAGTCGAAAGATGACATCTGCAGCTAGCTCGATGAGGAATTACAGAGTTCAATCTGAAATAGACAATAGGTACCAATATTATAGTGTGTGCTGAAAAGTACGTAGGAAGTATGTGAAAAGTAAACATCGCCTAATTTTCCTGGTTTCATTTACTATTTTACCATAAGACTCAAAGATATTTCTTACCATTAGTAGACATTCCCCTTACCTGTGACATTTTCGCATGAGTGTATGCGTCCGTAAGTGCCCTGCTTTTCCTTGTCATCGCATGGAATATACGGTTGAGGGATTAGACTGTATGTGAAATAATGACTTTCTGAACTTATCAGAAAGCTTTCGGTGATAAGAGCGTCGTCTTCCTTCCATGATGTCCTCTTGACTTCTCCGAGTATTTCGTTAAAAAATTCTTTTTAGTTAAATCGGCGAGGTACAATCTAAGCAATACGTCCATAAAAAGCTTCACTTTTTCATCTCGTTGATTCCATGTGAACCTAAGAAACCCAATTATATTGAAGACTATACCTCACAAAGGCCTTGTACATGATTGTTGTTGGATTGTTTTTTGGGGAAGGAGACCAGACAGCGAGGTCATCGGTCTCATCGGATTAGGGAAGGAAGTCGGCCGTGCCCTTTGAAAGGAACCATCCTGACATTTGCCTGGAGCGATTTAGGGAAATCACGGAAGACCTAAATCAGGATGGCCGGACGCGGGATTGAACCGTCGTCCTCCCGAATGCGAGTCCAGCGTTTAACCACTGCGCCACCTCGCTCGGTTCCTTGTACATGACCTCCATCACTTTTTCCTCGCGTTGATTCCATGTGAACCTAAGAAACTCAATTATATTCAAGACTATGCCTCACAAAGGCCTTGTACGTGACCTCCATTACAGATGCGCTACGTTTCGTCAGAATTCTCGGAGAAAATCGAATTGTTTTCTGTCATAGGTCGATTTAGCTTTCTCTTTCGACTTCAAGCGCTTCGTATACTTACATTTAGATATTTAACCCATGTGAACCGATGTGACCATTTTTTTTATCACTTTTTCTGCAATGAAATGTTAGAAGAGTTTTATAATTCGGATGCACCAGAAGACAAGGTACCAACGCCGCCGAAAGTGTAAATTTCTTGTAAGCACATCTGGATTCATAGTTACTCAAGAGGTATTATGGCTGCTGACATCAATCAAAGTCTTCATTGAAAGAAGTCAGAAAGATAACCACACTGTATCAATATCCACAGATGACTCTCGTTGACCTTTCTTGAATTTCAGGCTGTTTTTTGGTTGTTGTCTGTAACATTACTCATGCAATTGACTATGGGTTTGTATCTCCCCTGTTTAATGACAATTATTCCTGTTTTTGAGATAAATACGTCTATAAAAGGCTATCAACTGAACGTAGCGCCGTCATAGTAGTACTTGTTACATGCTTGCTATGTTTTATATTATCTTCCTGTACTTATTAAGTGTCTTTGTACCTGCTTAAACAAAGCATATTAAAGATATTTATGGACGAACTATCCAATCTTAATGGGAGTGAATGCGGTAATTCCCCGGAAGTTCATATCCTGGATCTTGAGCTTGCGAAATCTCAATCGATATCTCGACAGACATATTTCAATTGATAATGTTTGATGTCTCTGGCTACTAAAGAAGACTCTAAGCCAGTCTCTAAACTACGACGAAAAGAACATCATCGGAGCCACATAATATATCGTATAACTGAAAAACGCCAAGTAGCGGACTGAGTTACGAAAAAGTCTTGTACTGACGTTAATTACTAGTCTTAAAATGATTTCGGTTTAAAAATACTGTACAACGGTCATTAACGACTCCTCTATCAGCTCATAAAACTTTTGAAGTCTGAATAATTGAAGAGTGGTATATTTATAGAAGTCACAAAAAATTAGAAATCGACTTTCTGTACAGTATGATGTCGCTAAGTATCGTTAACTTTCTAAAACCATGTTTAATGTAAATATTACTTTGGTGCTACGACCGGATTTCATTATTTAAAAAGAGCGAAAGATAGTGCAATAAGCTAAACGATGTATGACACACTCTGGGAAGACTCTGCGTGTGGTGGCTGGTGGAAACAGCTGTATCGACTGAAACTGAATGTCCTTGGTCGGTATTCACAACTTTTCGGCGCACCAGTCTAGCCAACCTAACGTGTTCAGTACGTCTACGTATCAGTAAATGGCACTATATTATTAATTACAAATACAGGAAATGAATGTCCTCTGTACATTTACATGATCTCGTTGCGAAGTTGGGAAACAATACGGCTACAAGCAGGGCTAAATTTCGGCCGGAACGCTCTGGAACGCGCTTCCGGCGCCTCCCCACGGAAGTTTTTTGGAACTTACTGGAAGAAGTCGGCGCCACATATTTAAAATAGTACACGTGTATTCAATCGCAACGTATCTGTAATTTGCCGCCAAGACATCTTACACGGATATTCGTGTTCAATTGTGTTGTTTATTTGTAGTAACGAGTACGAGGGTCGGGAATATCTTCATCATTATTCATTGCTAAATGCTAAATCATCTATTAATTAGTACTGGACATACGTTCACCGAGTAGCTACAATACAACTGAACATTGTGATTGTCAGCAGTTGAAAACACGACGTCATAGTTATGAAGGCTGCCGAGTTGTGTCAATCGATGTGTGTCGAGCAGAACTGGGGGCCAGAGTGACACTGCTACGGACACAAACTATAGCACCTGACGTTTGCATTAAATCTTGTGGTTTTATTGTTTTGAATCTAAAACTCTACAAATTAAGGACAGTCTACAACAATATCAGCATAGTAGCACACAGTAAAGAAAGCTAAGGCTGGCAGAGACCGGAAAGAAGTATTATCAGCATAGTAGCACACAGTAAAGAAAGCTAAGGCTGGCAGAGACCGGAAAGAAGTATTAGTCTACAGACATGTGCCATCTTTCGACTTTTAGCGAAACAGCTACTCACATCAGCTAGCGGGTCTAAAGTCTTCTCAGCGTGAAGAATTAATAGATACGTTGTAATTTCTCGAAAAACAATACAGTCTTTTCAGTCTGTACTCTAATTTTTAGTTTTTCGCAGTAAATAAATTGAGAAAGAGTGCGTCCTATTTTTTGCGCCTGTTTCCAACATTTCGCCGCTGCAGCCTCGATAGCGGTAGTGGCACAAATTTATGCGGTAGTTGTGCGTTTGGGCGCAAGGTGGCAGCACCTGCCGGCTGTTATTTGCACGGCGGCGGGGTGCGCCTTGACCCAGTGTGTGACGCGAACATCCAGGTCGCGGCCGCCCAGCGGCTTCTGCCCTCAGCCCGGGACAATGCCATGCAAATTCGTGGCACTGAATACAATGGCAGTCGAAATAGCGTGGCCATGCAGATGTCAGAACAAAAAGACCTGACGGTATCGCAGTGGCTTTGTGTTTCGCACAGAACCAGCTTGTTAGGTCGTGTCCCCAAATGTACGCCTGAATGTTACAGGGCATCAGCCAAGCTGTATCACAGGCACTGTCTGTCTCCACACGTACATCTGAAACCTCTGCACGATCCGAAGCCTCCACTTTCGATAAAAACTGAAGTACTTCTACTTTTTTATTTAACTAATAATCCATCACTTCCCAGCTGCGACTGTTCTCAGCTGAGTCACAGTACAAGAAAAATGCTAAAATGACTGACACCAAGACTATAACGAAAAATATACACCTATACAGCTGTTATGTTTTCTCCATTGATACCAGTTTACTCTTCAGCGCACGCTGGCACTATTCCGTAGTTTGACGAATGAGTAATTAGTTCTAAGTTTCTTTTAACGTCATAGATTTCACAATTCCCTACAAACTATTACTAGTTTCGTGGCGTTAAGCTCATACTCGGGTGCATTGAAAAAATTACCTTACTTTAGTCTCGTAGAATATTTGCGGCGTATGGTGTTTTACTGCGAACCGCACAGAGAATATTTGCAGAATCACGGTAATAGGAATCTGTGGTAAAGGGATGAAGTTTCAGTCAACGAGGAAAAGTGTTAGTGGAAGAAGAACTGTCAGCGATTTGGGCGATTTACAAAAATGGTTCAAATGGCTCTGAGCACTATGGGACTCAACTGCTGTGGTCATCAGTCCCCTAGAACTTAGAACTACTTAAACCTAAGTAACCTAAGGACACCACACACATCCATGCCCGAGGCAGGATTCGAACCTGCGACCGTAGCAGTCGCATGGTTCCGGACTGCGCGCCTAGAACCACGAGACCACCGCGGCCGGCGGACGATTTACAGAAAGGTGTCGTTCATTGTAGGCGTTTGAATTTTTTGGCCGTGGCGTTCATCCTACATGTCAGAATGTAGAAGATGCTTTACACGACAAAATTTCCTCCACAAGGGGCCGCCATTCCAACGGAAGAATTCTGAAACCTTTGGGATTCAGGTACAGAGAATGCAACTATGGAAGACGTATTCTCATGGAGAGATCTGGTATTGCAGCAGCTAGGGCATCTTTCTTGTGAAAAGAAAATCATCGTTGTCCTATTATTTATTTCAATGAGACCTGGTTCTCAGTGTACCGACTGGCAAAGGAAGCAGACTTACGGTCAGTCGTGCTGGATCATTTGAATATGACTGTGCCAAAAATGCAAAGAAAAAATTTACACCTCGTGAATCCAGTGATTGTGACGAACAGATTAATAGTGATGTATTTAAACATTGATTTTTAGATTTATTACGTGTTTAGTAAAGGGTTATGTGATCCTTAATTATAATATCAGTTAACATTCAATAAAAATAGTAGAAAATTCCCAATTGAAATTGAAAGAAGGACTAAACAGTGTAGAGGATAGAAAACTATTTCAATTTCGGGCCGCTATACGAAAGCTGATATGACGGAGGAAGTCAGCAGCCACAAGCAGTGATAAGTTGACTGCTTCGAAGCAGAAGAGGGGCAGTGGGTTGTGAGCCTGCTAAGCGAAGTTCGCATGCAGAAACGGCGCACTAAAACTGCCCCTCCAGCAGACATTTCCGTTTTTCCTACATAGAGTAATCATATTAAGACAGGTCAGCGATCTGTGACAGTAAAATAAGGATAACGTAGAACTGCTTGTTCTCCTTCGCTTTCTCCATCGCAGTCGGTAATGTGATTCTTCATTATAATAGGTGATTAAGCAAACCATTCACCGCTTTCAGGTATCTTTGAACAAAAACAAGTGTAAGTAGGCTGTTTAGGTTTTTATGTTGGTAACGCCACGTAGCGCTCTATATGAAAATCACTGACTATGCTGTGTGAAGTCTGTGGCTGGTTGACATTGTTGGAATTGTCGCTATTGTAGTGTTTGGCAGTTGGATGTGAACAGCGCGTAGCGTTGTGCAGTTGGAGGTGAGCCGCCAGCAGTGGTGGATGTGGGGAGAGAGAGATGAGAGAATTTTGAGAGCGGATGATCTGGACGTGTGTCCATCAGAGAGAGTAAATTTGTAAAACTGGATGTCATGAACTGATATATATATATATATATATATATATATATATATATATATATATGTAATGACTTCGAACACTATTAAAGTAAATACATTGTTTGTTCTCTATCAAAATCTTTCATTTGCTAACTATGCCTATCAGTAGTTAGTGCCTTCAGTAGTTAGAATATTTTATTTAGCTGGCAGTATTGGCGCTCACTGTATTGCAGTAGTTCGAGTAACGAAGATTTTTATGAGGTAAGTGATTCATGAAAGGTATAGGTTATTGTTAGTCAGGACCATTCTTTTGTAGAGATTATTGAAAGTCAGATTGCGTTGCGCTAAAAATAGCGTGTGTCAGTTTAGTGTTGATCAGAATAAGTAAAGAGAGAAATGTCTGAGTACGTTCAGCTCTGCTCAGCTGTTTGAAAATCAAATAACGTAAGAGGTTTATCAGCACAGTAATTCATTAACTTTTCTAAGGGACATTTCACAAGTTACGAATTTATTCACAAGAACCTACGAAATAAGAAAGTGGGTAACATCTTATTTAAAATTAAAGCACTTCACTGACAACTAGCACCTACCCAGGGTCAACAGATCGAATGCTAGGAAAGAAACAGGGGATCGACAGTATCGTATTGAAATAATTACCTCGTCATTAACCACAAGAATATGGCGATAGCCAAAATATCTTAAATCACATATTCTATGAGATCATAACTGTCCTGTACCCATGATAACATATGAAGCATTGTAACGTACTGCAGACGACAAAGTAAGAGAGTCACTTATGATGACAGTAGGCTGTGGAAGCTAAGGACTATTAGTGTGATGCACCTTCGTGCAATTTCAGATGCACCCACAAGCCTTGGACGATAGTTTACTTACTTTATTGTACAAGAATACGGTCAATAAGGAGTTACGCTGATCGAAAACGCTACCAGTTGCGTTGACAAGTGGCCGTACGAACTTCTCCTCACTGCTTTGACTAACATCACGTGGGTGCGCAGGTAAATCATCTTTTTTTCGTTCCCATGTAATTCTAAAAACAGATTTATTATGAGTGTGCTATCATTATTTAATGATTCATTTATTAGTTTCATGTTCTTTAGCTTGGAAAAAGGAGAGAAAAATTTCTTTCGTAAGGAGACTGGATATAAAAAGAAGATACACAAGAACTTCCTGTCAAATCAGTACAGCCATTTTATTTACTCACATATTATGATATCTACATTTGTGAAAAGTTTTGGTAACCTATGTAGCACTGCTCGAATCAAGTTTATACTTGTCATAAAAACATGGAAGACAATAATTATTGCGAGATACAGCACATGAAATGAAAGTTGAAGTTTTTCATGTGCATGATTATTTCAATGTGTATTTTCCAGAACTAGCTTGGTTTACGTTAATAAACGGTTCTCCGTCATCAAACAGTTTCTTTACGTACGACGCTTATCTGTTGTTGGAATTACGGGGAATTAAATAAAAGTACGGGAAGCGAGATTCGATAAATAGACATCGAAATTAGTAAACTAAGCGCTTACTTCTTTTTGTTTTTTACTCGGTCGGCTGCGAGCTCCTTGAATGCTAGCAGCCATACAAAGTATTATGTTGGTGCATAAGTTCGTAGCGTTTTTGTTTTGCTTTTTTGCATTCCGCTTACGTTATGTATCGCTTGTTATTTTTTATTTGTAGTACACTGCCGCTATTTCAGTTTACATGTTTTCATTCCGTCATTTGGAGATAGTAAACGGAGCTGCGGACGTTAGAAAACTGAGCGCCAAGTGGAGAAATCGAAACATTCCCGACGTATTTTTCTGTTTGAGTTCAGCGGACGAGTGACAGCAGTGAAGGCAGCCAGAAATATTTGTGCTCTGTATGGTGATACTGCCACTGGACTGAGCACGGCAAGGAAATGGTTTTCTCGTTTTAGGAAGGATCGTTTTGAAATTAGTGACTCTTCACGTTCAGGAAGAACTTCGGGGTTTGATGAAGATCGTTCAAACGCATTAATCCACCAAGATCCCCGTCATTTTACTCGATAATTGGCAAATGTGACGAGCTGTGGTCATTGCACCATCGTGTGACATGTGCATGCAATGGGGAAGATTCAAAAACTGGGTGTACCGTATGGATACCGCATGCTCTAAACGGAAACCACAAAAATCAGCGGGTGGGCATATGTGCATCTCTGTTTGGTCGTCATAAATTTGCTCATGAACAACACCGACAATTCCTATCCTGTATCGTAACTTTAACAGAAACAAGAGTAACTTCAGGTGTGCCCCAGGGCAGCGTAATAGGTCCTCTGCTTTTTACGATTTACATAAACGATCTGGTTGATGGTATTGACAGTGGCCTTAGACTGTTTGCCGATGATGCTATAGTCTATAGGAAAGTAGCATCACACGAAATTTGTGAACAAATCAATGAGGATTGGCAGAAAATAAATTCGTGGTGTAATGACTGGCAGTTATCTCTCAATATCAGTAACTGTAACCTACTGCGTACAACAAGGCGAAAATCCCCATTAAGGTATGAGTACAAAATAAATGATCAGTCTTTGAAAGCGATAACATCCGTCAAGTATCTGGGTGTGACTATTCGAAATGATCTCAAATGGAATGATATGATCACACAAGTAACGGGTAAGGCGAACTCTAGATTGCGGTTTATTGGTAGAATCCTGAAGCGATGCAGTCCTTCAACAAAGGAAATAGCTTACAATACGTTAGTTCGTCCAGTCTTAGAGTATTGTTCGTCTGTAAGGCACCCTTACCAGTTGGGTCTGATTCAAGAGATTGAGAAGGTCCAAAGAAGAGCGGCAATATTCGTGACTGGTACATTTTGCCATCGCGAGAGCGTTACAAATCTCACAGAAAGTTTGAAGTGGGACACACTTGCAGATAGACGACGCGCTAAACGGAAGGGGCTGCTCACAAAATTCCGAAATCCAATCTTCACCGAGGATGTAGAGCATATATTATTACCACCAACTTTCAAATCGCATAATAATCGTCATTCAAAGATAAGGGAAATAAGAGCTCTTACTGAAGCGTTTAGACAGTCGTTTTTCCCTCGTGGGATCCGCGAGTGGAACAGGGGAGGGGGGGGGGGGGGGGGGGGAACTGACTTCGGCGCTGATTGTGCTCTCCGCCACACACCGCTTGTTGGCTAGCGGAGTATATATGTAGTTGTAGATATTGACGAGAGGTGGTGTTTTTATGCTAGCAGAAGGGCAAAAAGAAATGGTTGAGCCCAAACAGAGCAGCAAGTCCCCGTACAAAGACCTGCGTGCATCCACAAAAGATAACCTTGTGCACCTGGTGGAACAGCGACAGTCTGTTGTACTATGAATTGGTTCCCCGAGTTGTAATCATCACTTCTGACATTTCTTGTTAACGACTGAGACGTCTTGCAGACGGAACCCAGGCACAACAAGCAGGAAAACTTCTCGAAATGATGGTACTCCATGTTAATGTCTGACAGTAATCTGTTAGAGCCGGCGGCGGTGGCCGGGCGGTTCTAGGCGCTACAGTCCGTAACCACGCGGCTGCTACGGTCGCAGGATCGAATCCTGCCTCGGGCATGGATGTGTGGGATGTCCTTAGGTTAGTTAGTTTTAAGTAGTTCTAATTCTAGGGGACTGATGACCTCAGATGTTAAGTCCCATAGTGCTCAGAGCCATTTGAACCATTTGAGCCATTCTGTTAGACACAAAAACACTCAACAGAAGTTGGGTTGGGTAGTTATTCCACACCGACCTTATTCAGCTGATCTTGTGCCTTCAGATGTTCACCTTTTCCATTCTCAAGCAACCTATAGGGAACATCCTTTCCGGATGAAAATGAGTTTCGAACATGCTTCCACTTGTTCTTGGACTCAAAACCACGTGATTTCTGCAGTGGTGGAATCGAAAAGCTACCTCGGCGTTGACAGACTTTTGTAAACAGTGAAGGTTCAAATGGTTCAAATGGCTCTAAGCACTATGGGACTTAACATCTGAGGTCATCAGTCCCCTAGACTTAGAACTACTTAAACCTAACTATCCTAAGGACATCACACACATCCATGCCCGAGGCAGCATTCGAGCCTCCGACCGTAGCAACAGCGCGGTTCCGGACTGAAGCGCCTAGAGCCGCTCGGCCACAGCGGCCGGCAAACAGCGAAGGAGAATATATTATTAGTGACTAAAGTCTCTCTTATGTGTATGAGTTGTGTTTATTAATCTTATGGAAAAACACTAGGAACTTACTCACCAACGCGATACATATGCTGTCCTAAAACATTTTCGTACTCGATTTTCTCGGAAACGGTTGAGAATTTCGTCTCCTTGCGTAGATGCGTTCAAGTCGTAGTCGTGCTCTACCCGTTCTGCCAAATATGAATCAGACCGGTGAGAGGAAGTTTGTACGGTCCCCTTGTGAGTGAAGCGTCTCGTTTAGCATGCATAGCGTAGTGTCTCGTCTCAAAAACTTCAATTTCTCATGACTCAGCTTCTGATACTTCTTCTCGTAACACGAAAGATAGCCTCGTTGTATGTTTCTATTCCGGCTATTAGTTCCTTAATTTTGTTTATTAGAACAAAACAGGTCAAAACGAAATGGGTGTCATAGAAAATGTAGGCCTGGTCTCTTTATGCTGGTTAAGGTTTTCGTATGTTTCAAACAGACTAAGTGCACGCGTAGTACTGTAGCAGCAATTTCCGTCTTAGGACAATCGCACTGCAGTGTTAATCTAGCCGAGATTGCTTTAAGCACAGCGTTATTTGCATTTCATTAGTCCGGCTAACGGCCGTTCTTAGGGATAGAAAACAGGCTTTCATTAAAAGCCGACTGTTTAATTAAGCCAGAGACGACAATGTGCGGCGGCCAGCAGAGAATATTAATTAAAATTTGAGGCGGCAATTAGGCCCCTGTGCGGACGCGCCGGCTACGGTGGAAGGCGGGGCCGGCCGGCCTTGGAACGCGCGCTTTGTCCTAGCAAGGCGTCCCGCTACGTCACAGCCTGCGATAATCATGTCTGAGAGAGGGCGGGCACCGAGAGGCGGTGATTCCGCTGACGTGGAGCTCACTCTGGGGATGAGGCCGGCTCACAGCTCTGCGAGGCACTGCGCCCAGTTGCCGCGTTCATAATTGGGGACAGTTCGCCTGCGGTAAACAACTTACAACTGTAGCACATTATGCGCTAGTAAAATATACCACATAAGCAGATTAAAACTCAAGAAACTGCAAAAAGGCAGGAAGTTAAGAAGATGGGTCCTGCATAAACTGAAAGAATCAGAGGCTGTAGAGGGTTACAGAGGAAGTATTAGGAAAAGATTGCCAAGAGCAGGGGAAAGGAATACAATAAATGAAGAATCGCTAGCTTTGAGAGATGAAATACTTAAGGGTGGTAATACGTCAAACGAGCCGACTTGGAGCACGAGAGGCACCACAGGACATTTTAAATTCAACTGTCTATACTTTTACAAAAAAAAAAAACAAAAAAAAAAATCATAAAACTTTGTCAGCATGACCGGGAAGGGTTCCGGATTCACACTCATAGCAGTGGAAGTTCGAAAACATAACAAATTTTTTTTTTTACATTTTTTTCATCATTTTTTCACTTACTATTGGCTGCATTTGTTTTCTACAGGTACACTTTTCTTCATAAGTAAGAGACATTCTTCGATGAATTTTGCACTGCATACAAACCACACTTATGGATGTATGAAACTGTAGAATTTCTTTAATTTATGCAAAAATGGATGAGCTGTTAAATTTTAAACTTCATGTTTAGAAAAAACTCAAATTTTATAGTTAATTATCTCAATTATTACCACAGTTTTTAATAGATATGGAAAATTGTAGAGTTTCATACATCTGTAAGTATGGTTCGCATGCTGCGCAAAATTCATCGAAGAATCTCTCTTACTTATGAAGAAAAGTGTACCTATATCAACAAATGCAGCCAATAGTAAGTGTAAAAATGATGAAATTACACATGTAAAAAAATTATTTTGTTATGTTTTTGAACTTCCACTGTTGTGAGTGTGAATCCTGAATTCTTCCTGGCCATGCTGGCGAAGTTTATGAATTTATTTGTAAAACTATGGACAGTAAAAATTAAATGGCCTATGGTGGCTCTCCTACCCCCCTTAAGACAGCAGAGGATCAAGCAGGTAAAAAGACAAGAGCTAGATGAAATCGTTGGGTAACACAAGAGATATCCAAATTAATCGATGAAAGGAGAAAATATAAAAATGAAATAAATGAAGCAGGTGAAAGGGAACACAAGCGCCTAAAACATGAAATCTACACGAAATGCAAGAAGGCTAAACAGGAGTGGCTGGAGGACAAATATAAGGATGTAGAAGCATATATCACTAGGGGCAAGACAAATACTGCCTATAGGAAAATTACAGACACGTTTGGAGAAAAGAGAACCACCTGTATGAACATCAAAAGTTCTGTTGGAAAACCAGTCCTAAGCAAAGAAGAGAAAGCAGAAAGGTGGAAGGAGTGTATAGACGGTCTATGCAAGGGAGATGCAATTGAGGGCAATATTATGGAAATGGAAGAGAGGACGTAGAGGAATAAGAGGAGGGATATACGATATTGCGTTAAGAATTTGACAAAGCACTGAAAAATCTAAGTCGAAACAAGGCGCCGAGAGTAGAAAACATTCCGTTAGAGCTATTGATAGCCTTGTGAGAGCCAGCCATGACAAAACTCTTCCATCAGGAGAGCAAGATGTATCAAACAGGCGAAATACCGTCAGACTTAAAGAAGAATATAATAATCCCAATTCCAAAGAAAGTAGGTGCTGACAGGTGTGAAAAATA